>NW_009259044.1:621602-641317 GCF_000687185.1 Egretta garzetta | reverse complement strand
AGAGATTCCTCCTATTAGTTTGACTTAAATACTTTCGAGGGGAAGAAACAGCCCCCAAATGAGTACTTTTTCTCCCCAAACCTTGCCTGAAGTTAGCTCAGCAGAACTATGACTACAACTAGCAGCTGTTCAAGCAACAAACTTGTGTTGCAATTAATCTATTGAAATTCTAATGCGGATAGATTTGCTCAATCAGTCAAACATGTTGGGGGACCGCAACCTTTCCAGAGTTGTGAGGGCGGTCAGTGCTCACCCTTCCTCTGCTCTGAGGAGTGCAAAGATAGTCTGTAGGGGTACATTTTGATGGCTTCAGCTGAATACTTGAAAACAGCAGAATTTTATCCAAACTATCGTAACTTCTTGCATTTGCTAATTCCGGAATCAAATGGGTGGATGAGAGAGTAAATCAGCAGAGAGCTGTGAAGCTCGGGATGATGGGCAGTGCAGCACAGCTGACAGATAATGGGATGATATCATCCATTTCCTGGAAAATTAGATGTTTCTGGCCAAAGCATTCCAGACCCCAAGTGCTTAAGTGAGCTGGATTGTTCCTGGAATATTTTAAACAGATATTTCAGTAGTCCAGGTATAATGTAATTAAGGATGAGTAATGGCAAGACATGACTCAAAATCAAGATTTCTGGTAACTTTTCTGTAGGCAACAGTAAGAATTACAGGCAAGGAGGGGGCCTGAGAGTAATGGTCAAGACATGGAAAAAACTTAACATGGGGTCGTTAAGTGGTTTAACCTTTGTCACTTTGGGAGTGGAGATAATTGTCTGAGCTGTGTTACCGTCAAATACAAGAATGTTTAGGTTTAGATTCAACACGTACACATACTCCGCCATAAGAAGGCGTACTATAGAAGTATCGAAACACCAGAAAATGCCCTAAGAGAGAGGAAGATTAGGAAAGAGAAAGACAACTTGCACGTCCGACAGGTGGTTTGAAAGAAGACTGCATTGCTGAGCTCTTGGGAAGGGTGACTGCTGCATTTTCCATAGCGGGGAGATGATTTCTGGTTACTCATTTCAGTTACCTTCTGCTGAGTTTGATCTCTGTGTTCAATTGTAATGCATGGACAGAGTCCTTATGAGAGAGGCCTAGCATCAATGCTGGAAGGTCATAAGAGACTTTCTGGATATTATAGACAACTCAAAAGACCAGGAAGGATTTTACTTGCCAGTTGCTTAATTTCAAACTTCAAATGAAGCAAAAACTGGACAGGGAATTCGTACATCTGCTTCACTGGTGATAAATGTAAGGAAAATGCACAATAAGGTTTGGTTCCTTGGGGTGGAGCTGTTGCGAAAAAAAAAAAAAAAAAAAAGAGGACAGGAGCATGTTGACCAGTGCATCAAAGCTCAGTTTCCTTGTGTAGAATATACAAATCTGTCCTATATGATGACAGTGAAGTGATCCCTTGAGCTTGCAGAGTAGGAGAATAGGCGATTTCCATCCTTCTCCACCCCCCCCACTGCCCCCCCGTGCGTGCTTATCAGGGTGAAAGCTATGAGAGCCCTGGGTAATCCCTCCATTCCTCAGCTGAGACAGGCTGGAGAACTTCCAAACTATGTCCCATCGGTGCTGTTACCTTTTTATTACTAGGAATCGCGAGGTGCTGCAGTGGTGGGGGGAATGAGTGAAATCTGTGTTAGTTTTATATGGCTTTTGAGTTGTTCAAATTACTGTAGTAAGCTGCATTGCATTATAGGATAGGCAGATCAGTATCTCAAGAGATCTCCAAAGCTTGGCTGGTTTTCCTTGAGCTTGATAAGCAGGAAGGATAGTCCCTAATGGGAGGAGAGGGAGAGAAGGAGCAAGGAGTTGTGGCATGTGTAACCTGGAAAACTTGTCTATGAGCTTGACTTGACTCCATCTAGGGAAGGAAGCTGATGATCAGGCTCGGCATGAGATAACAAATTCGACACGAGCATGTGTTTTCTGTATTCATTACAAAATGTAATGGGAGGTGGAGAAACAGGATGTATAGCATGCACGTGTTTCTGGGGCCTCAGGAGAGCTACCCAGATGTTGAGAAGTAGTAAGGAAGAGTTGGAGATAAAGGAGAAAGACCTCCAGGGTGGGACTGTAAAAGCTGATCCAGAATAGGAGTCATGTTTTGCTCACAGTCACACCAGCTGGCTTCAAGTGGCAGGGGAGCTTTCCAGATAAGTTGTGGACAGTAGGAGCATAAATAAGGAATTTGTTCCAAAAGGGTGAAAGGAGAAGAAAAAACCAGAGGATGCAATACACCCATAAATAATTATTTAAACAAGCTCTCCTTCAAACAGCTGCTGGGTAGATTGTCCTAGCATGAGCCGTAGGTGTGGTGTGAGATGTGGGGAGAGTCTGCTGTTTGTTGATCCTTGTTGTGCAGTTGTCTTAAGCAGGGTGTTTAAGGAAATGGCATTATAATCCCATTGCCATGTGTAGCTGTGCGCTGGAGATGTTTCTGATCCGTGTGGTTAGCCGTCGGGGGCTGTGGTAGTGACTGATGTAACTCGGTACGCTTGATCGCCGTGTGCTCGCAGCATATGGTTTTGAATGAATTATCCCATTCCGTCCTTCCCCGAGGCTTTCCCAAAACTTTCCTCCTGTCCTGCATAGCCTCTCTGGAAGGACAGCAATGGGGTAGGTGCAGCAGCCCCGCTGACCCAATTTGGTTGCCTGGTGACGCTTCTGTTTTTCTCATTGCTCTGGTGACATTTTGCCATATTTTAACTTAATCTCTGATCCTGCTAAAACCAGAGTTCAGGATCTCTTCCGTTGGCCGAGCAAGCAGTGCTTTCTTGCCCTCATCAAAGGGCACGCTTTTCTCTACACACATGCTTCTGCATGGAAAAAAAACCCCACAAATTAAAAAATATTTACATGCTTCCCATATTCATTTTGTGTATTTGCAAGAATCCAGATGCTGCTGCTATTACTAGGTATGGAAAGCTCAGAACTTTTGGCTTTCTTTTGAGTAATACTGCATTTTAATTGTCCTGAATTTAGTATGCATAAACTCTATTAGTTATTTATTCCCCAAAAACCATAACCCTATGAGACAAGACATTCCTGCCTTTTTTCTGTTCCCAGGTCCTTGCGCTCCTCCCAAATGGGTTTTCAGAAGTGAGTTGTGCGTTTGCAAAGCCCTTCTTGGCAGAAACTTCTTGGATGCATCAGCCCCGTGGAGAGTTTGCATGCTGGAAAATGCCTGTGACTCCTATCAGCTACTCACTGTCCAGGCCACGGTGGGGTGAAAAAGTGAGCTTTGCAAAATGCATGATCACCAAGAGATGCCTGCTGAGTGGGTTGCAGGCTTTTCATTGCATCTCCCAAGTCTCTTGCTGTAGAAGCACTGAACCACGTTTGGTGCAGTACGGTCACAGTTTAGTTTGACTTAAATACTTTCGAGGGGAAGAAACAGCCCCCAAATGAGTACTTTTTCTCCCCAAACCTTGCCTGAAGTTAGCTCAGCAGAACTATGACTACAACTAGCAGCTGTTCAAGCAACAAACTTGTGTTGCAATTAATCTATTGAAATTCTAATGCGGATAGATTTGCTCAATCAGTCAAACATGTTGGGGGACCGCAACCTTTCCAGAGTTGTGAGGGCGGTCAGTGCTCACCCTTCCTCTGCTCTGAGGAGTGCAAAGATAGTCTGTAGGGGTACATTTTGATGGCTTCAGCTGAATACTTGAAAACAGCAGAATTTTATCCAAACTATCGTAACTTCTTGCATTTGCTAATTCCGGAATCAAATGGGTGGATGAGAGAGTAAATCAGCAGAGAGCTGTGAAGCTCGGGATGATGGGCAGTGCAGCACAGCTGACAGATAATGGGATGATATCATCCATTTCCTGGAAAATTAGATGTTTCTGGCCAAAGCATTCCAGACCCCAAGTGCTTAAGTGAGCTGGATTGTTCCTGGAATATTTTAAACAGATATTTCAGTAGTCCAGGTATAATGTAATTAAGGATGAGTAATGGCAAGACATGACTCAAAATCAAGATTTCTGGTAACTTTTCTGTAGGCAACAGTAAGAATTACAGGCAAGGAGGGGGCCTGAGAGTAATGGTCAAGACATGGAAAAAACTTAACATGGGGTCGTTAAGTGGTTTAACCTTTGTCACTTTGGGAGTGGAGATAATTGTCTGAGCTGTGTTACCGTCAAATACAAGAATGTTTAGGTTTAGATTCAACACGTACACATACTCCGCCATAAGAAGGCGTACTATAGAAGTATCGAAACACCAGAAAATGCCCTAAGAGAGAGGAAGATTAGGAAAGAGAAAGACAACTTGCACGTCCGACAGGTGGTTTGAAAGAAGACTGCATTGCTGAGCTCTTGGGAAGGGTGACTGCTGCATTTTCCATAGCGGGGAGATGATTTCTGGTTACTCATTTCAGTTACCTTCTGCTGAGTTTGATCTCTGTGTTCAATTGTAATGCATGGACAGAGTCCTTATGAGAGAGGCCTAGCATCAATGCTGGAAGGTCATAAGAGACTTTCTGGATATTATAGACAACTCAAAAGACCAGGAAGGATTTTACTTGCCAGTTGCTTAATTTCAAACTTCAAATGAAGCAAAAACTGGACAGGGAATTCGTACATCTGCTTCACTGGTGATAAATGTAAGGAAAATGCACAATAAGGTTTGGTTCCTTGGGGTGGGAGGATGGAGGAACTCCTGCTCCTCCACAGAGATAAGGATTCTCGTGGATCACTCTTGCTGAAGCAGATACTCCCGTCAGGGCAAGCTGTTTTGAGCTCCCCTATTGAAAGAATCTAGGAGAAAAAATAGGATTATAGAGGCAAAAAGAACACACAATGTCAACATAAATGAAGTGAGCTACAGGTGAGCCTTAGTAACACGTTCAACAACTTTCCATCACGATCCTTAGAACCATAAAAATAAAGCAGGGCTGTACATGCTTCATCCAGCTGCTGAAATCGAGGTGCAGGTATGTTAAGATAGAACCTGCCTGTCTAGGCTGCTATGGGCAATTGTGCTTAGGAGGATCTTAAAAGATAAACACGTGCCCCCACCCCCCTCCAGTGAAATGTCTCATCCTAACAGTATTCCGTGCCAAGCATATCTGGCAAATGTGAGCTAATCTTTCCTCATTCTTGTCAGATCAGTTGGCCAACAGTGAGTACCTAATTGATACTGGCTGGTTTGGCTCGGTGTTTACAAATTGTCTCCTATGAGGAGACATTAAGTGTGGGTGGATGGGGATCAGGGAGGATAGAGAGATGCTTGGGACTGAGTACAACTCATATTCTGTTTACTGGGAAATTAATACCTTTGTGAAAGCGAAGCCCTGTGATCCATATTGTGCATCGGGGTCTTCTAAATGTCAAAGGAAATCAGTCCCAAAGGATGGGAGTGATATATTTTAGTAGTGGGGCTGCAGCTTGTCTGGAGATGGCAGGTACATGCAACGAGCTCTGCTTCTGGATTCGTATGGGATTATCTGGGCATTGCAGGCCTAGAAACTGGATCCTTCTGAAACTTTCAGAGTTTCATTTTGAACAAGCAGCTGTTTGTCAGACTAAGTTGCCTGGCAGATGGCACCTCCTGGCCCTCTCCTTCCTCACATGTGTCATCTTCACTACCACAAAATTAGCTGTATTGTCATGTAGGATCTTGGGGTATGTGGTTTTCCTTTACCAGAACCCAGAAATATTAAATGATGGGATGTTCTCATTACACAAGGTGTAAAGCCTTGCCTCCACAAGGCTCTGAGAAAGAGTAAAGATGTGGCAAAAGCCTTGGAGAAAAGCCAAGGTAAATAATGCTCATGTTGCCCTAAAATGGGTAGCAGGTAGGAAACAAGATCTGGAATTGTACGCTGAATGAATAAATATGTTCTTGGAAACTGTAGACAAAGGGGCCCTGCAGTGAGGTGGCTCCATTAAAGAGCAAAGCTGCTGAATGTGGGCTGCTACCGGTAGGGCCAGTGGTTTCTGGAGGTATCCGAAACATAGCAAGGATGGACCTTGATTTTAATGAGATTAAAATCAGTCTTTTGCAAAACTCTAAAGCTTCATGTCAGACAATGGCTTACTACAGTTTAATGACCTTGTAATGGGGAAAACATGTTTAATTTTTTTTAAGCTCTCTTTTGCAAAGCAGTGGAGGTCTGTACATGGCACTTAAATTCCAAGAGAGCACCTTTGGAGCAATCAGTGTTGCTTTTTAAAATACTGTTAAGTAGAAAGCCAAGAACCAGGCCACCTGATTATGTGGCTAACACTTTTTAAAATAGAGTTGTTTTGAATTCTTCCACATTATTGGGAAAAAAAAAAAAAATGAAACAAAATGTGTCAGAGGGTCGAGTGAGTTTGTGCAGGTTTCAGACTGTGCAAGTACGTGTGGCAGCACTTTGACAGTAGCTGGAGGTTGTTATTAGAGAAAAATAAGAAGAGGGCATGCGTCAGCTCTCTGATCCCTTCTCATGGTTCCTGTTAATTTGCTGCATCTCCATCCCCGTGTTTTAGCAGCCCCCACCACATCATCTGCCATTACTTCCTCTACCCGTATAATCTGCCATCCAAAACATCCCGTGACAATGAGTTCCACGATCGAATGACTTTTGTGCAGAAAAACATGCTTTCCTTTTCTGCCTGATTATTTCCTCGGGTTTCCCCTCATTTTTTTTATGTTATGAGAAAAAAAGTGAATTGTTTGTTCATCTTTTCCAGTCAATTCATGTGACAAGCTGCCTTCGTGCTTCGCCTCCACTTCCAGTCGTCATTCACATACTCTTCTTTTTGCACAGAGCCTGGTTTTTATCGCTGTTCTGGTTTTACTACAAACTCCTGAGGTGTCGGGAAGGGGAATTCGGAAGCTGAATGCCACGCTCGGGGCATGGGTGAGCTGTGGATCTACAAAGCAGAAGAGCATCACTTGTTTTGCTGCATTCTCTGTTCCCTTTGCATTTGTGACAGTGGTTGAACTTTTTTTAAGCGTTACTCATGATAATGGCAAGACTTCTTTCCATAGTGGCAATGGCTAATTTGGTCACTGCCACCGTCCACATGGCATCAGTACAGGATTTCTCCTTGTGCATTACTTTGCCTGCGTTACCATTGGTACAAAGGCAGATGAAGTTCACAGTATCATAAATTGTTGCAGGCATTTCGCAGTAGGTTCTAGTTTTGAATACCCTGAAGGGTTTTGCACTGTTGGTAAGATTTAATTGCCCTTGTGTTCGCTTTTACGAGTCAGTTATGAATGTGGACACACACTGTGTCATCCTCAGAGGCCAAGCCTTTTGCTTTTCTCACACTTTGGTAAGAGCGCATCAATACTAAAGGAATGGGCTGCCAGATTAATAGCAACCAGCGTGGAGCAGGGACTTGCAGCCTCCGAACAAGCAGTGGGATAGAGGAGGTGCTCTGAGCCAGAAATGAGCAGCACAGCTCTTGGGAAAGGGGCAGAAGCCGGGCTGGAGGTGGCTTTTGTAGCTGTTTTGGGAGCTGGCGGTCTTTCAAATGAGCAATGAACAACGTGCTTGGGTGGAAAGTACAGAAGTAGTACAGTCATTTTCCCTGCTACTGGGCTTTTCTGGTGATGAATATGCCTGGGTCCTTGTGTCTGTCTTCCTCCATCAGATACAGTCAGCCGCTGAAGTTGCTAGGTTAAGATATTTTCTGGAATCCAGGGGCTCCATCTGCTCCTTCAAGCACTATCGCCTCTGTTCCAGTGGGGTGTTTTGGTTTGATTCAGTTAGTTTCATGGGAAGGGTTTCGGGTAATTTAACCCTAACCCCTTTTTTTTTCAGCAGGCTACATAGGAGGGCAGGACCTCTTTGAAACTACAAGGAAATTAATGCAGACTGAAGCAGTTTCTCATAAACAAACTAAATGTACATCATGGTGGAAATTGACTTTTTTTTTTTGAGGTATAAACAAAAAAAGTGCATGTACACCTAACACAGAGCAAAGTTCGGAACACAAGTGGCTGGATGTCCAGTCCAGTTTCTGGATGGCCACTTGAGCTGGTAGCGTAAACAACAGGCAAGAGTGTGTGTAGCTTAAAGAAGCCTTCAAAACAAAGTGAAGAAACAGCTGATCAATGTCTTGGATAAACGTTTGAATGGGAATATTTGTGTGATTTAAGAAGTTTGAAAGTCCCAACTTAAGGGATGAAGCAGTCTCAAAAAAAAAAAAAAAATTGTAATCATCATATCCCTATTCCCTATTCCGGCTCCTAGTAGTAGGAATAGCACCAGTAGCCGGTAGCTTCAGCACAGAATTTTACATCTTATATTGGAAAGGAAACAGACAGAGTATCAGTTATCTTGAGTTTTCCAGTATATAATGGAGGATATTCCTTTTGCACATGAGCTTTTGAGGTCTTACCATGCGCTTGCAGGAGGGATGCTCTTACACAGGCAGAGCTGAACGAGCTGCTTAAACTTTCTGAATGCGTTACCCAAGTTGCTAAGCTCTGGTGGTCTTAGTTGGCAGATGTTTTTGCTCTTTGATTAACTAGAAGATCTCTTTATTATCTTTATATAATCCCATGGGATGAGCACCATAGCCCACCCCTACATTAAACCAGGGACACCATTTTGTAAAAAACCAGATACCAGGCTGATTTCTTGTTTGTAGCCGTTGGGAATGCCAATATTGCTACTGTGGTGCAAAGGAAATGAAATGTATCCACAAAACTGCAACCTCTTTAAATGTTTGGTTTGAAAATACAACACAGGATGCAATTTTTACCCAGGGCAGCTGTGTTTGGCTTTGTTTTCAAGTGCGTGCAGCTATACAGGCAGCTGCTGCGTAGCTGCCATAGGGAGCGCTTCGTGGGAAGGAGGAGTTTGGTATTCGTATTCCTTTTACTGTCAGAGGCATTATTTTGACATTTTACAAGGCATAATCTATGCCTTGTTAAAAGAGATTTAAAAAGCATTATTCCAAGAAGTTAAATTACCAAATTTCTTCATTTCCTCCCCCCTCCCCCCCCGCCTTTCCTCAAGGGACATTCCGCGCCGCTCCAGTTACAAGCTACCTCTTCACATACTGTTTGTAAACACCACAGACTTCCCCGCTTCCCTTTGCCAAGGCATGCTTCCTCCCCCAAACCGACCGTCTCAAATAAGCTTTCGCAGAGAACACCGCTTTGGGTTTCATTTCTTTTTCCTTAGGATGGATCTTCGTGCCATCTGAAGCTTCGTTCTGCTGGTTTTTCTCCATGTAAAAGTGCTGTGGGACTTCTGCGCTCGCTTGAAGTTCTCACAGTTCTCACTTGTGGGATTTCATCCTTGCTGTTAGCCTGTGCAGCTTCTCCTGATTAGCTATAAAGCGACTTGTTCCTGCGTTGCACTGCTTGGGACTAATACCAACCGTAGGGAATTAGGGCATTGCTTCTGACAGTGCCGTGGTCGTGGCCTTTTATTGCTGTCATGGAAGGATTTTCTGTGGTACAGCTTACTTTATCATACCCTTCTAATAAATGCACGTATATAGGGTTATCGCTTATCGTGAAAATGATGCAGCAGTAGAGGCGTATCATTACTATCTTTCTGTTGAACTTCAGCATCTTAAGGCAGTTTCACCAACTATGTCACCTTTGACGTCACTGCAAACAGTTTCCTCTGAATTATAAAGTGATGATAAAAGTCTACAGTGATTGTAAGAGCGGGAAAATACCCAAACTACTGCTTTTATTCTCTTTCTCAATTAAACTCAGATTTCTACCCCAAAATGGCTTTGTTTGCCAGCTTAGTAGATGCCACATTTCTAGTTTTTCTGCATATTTTCCTGAATTCAAGCTGTCGCTTAGAAATTACTTTTTGTGATGGGATAAGGTTTAAACAAGTATTTATTATGGTGGGTTTTGCCTATTTGTGAAAAGAGCTGAGCATGCATTTATTTATCCTATTTCTGTATGTACTAGAAACTAGGTTTTACCTGGCTTCTCCACCAGAAGTTGGGCAGTTCTCGTGGCAGTGACGCCGAGAGAGCCAAGAAAATAAAAATCGGGAAGTGTCACGTAATGCTCTCTGTTGCCAGAATAAATCTGGAAACGCCTTTATGGACAAGTCTCTTGTAACCGGTACAATTTAGGGTGAGCGGGCAATAGTAGGCACCCAGGTCCCTGGTAGGTTTGCACCGAAGAAAGAGCCGTGCTGGCATATCTGTGCTGTTAGTGTTGAACGCGGTAACATCCCCTTGCTTCTGGAGGTCAAATCTCTCTGCTGTGATTTACAGGTGTGCTGCTGCGGGCGGAGGGAGCTCTGCCCCAGCTGCCCTGTTCTGCTCCCTTCCTTTGGCCGTTCGTGCAGCAACCTAGTGGAGTCAGTGCCTGGAAACCAAATTTTTTGTTTAGGGCACTTTTAGTTTTGTTAGATTGACTTCAGGCAGTCATGGGGGTTGGACTAGATGACCTCTAGGGGTCCCTTCCAACCCAAAACATTCTATGATTCTATGATTCCCAACAGTCATCTGCCTGCCTTACTGCAGGATTTTTGATCCTCTGCAGAGCAAGCGTGTTCCTGAATGAACTTTTAAAGCTCTAAAGCCATGATTTAACTTGACTTTTGAATCCCAAGCATCAGATTTCCAGGGTCAGCTCAGCAGCAGCATTTGCCAGGCTCACCAAGAGATAAGCGCTCTTTGCTCTTAATGCAGGTGCATGAATGGCAATGTCTCACTTAGCAATGAAGTCTCTTTTGCTGTTTCATTTGGTAATGCCATGATTTCCCCTACCCCTTACCTTTCTAATTTGCTTCACTTAGAAATATTAAAGCTCAGTAATGAGCTCAGACTTGGGATTTTTTTTTTTTTTTTTGCCATTGCTAGTGCATTTATAAAGTTGGTTAGTTAGAGATTTCCCATACAATAAGGTGTTCGGGCACGTTCGAGCTAGGTTTCCCTTTCCCTTCTCCATAGGAAGAGCACTGAAGCTATCATGGATGCAGAATTAAATCATACAGCAGGTTACTTAATATCTATTGTGTTACTCCACTGTATAACAGAGGAAAAAAATCATGTCATTATTCCCTCTAGATATCAAAGCCCAGTTCAGCTCAAAGACGATCTATTTGGAAAGCAAACAGCTCCCTTTCTAATATCATCAGTGGGTGTTTTTTCAATATCCTGTATAATTTAGGACTGAAAGCACCTGTCTTCTCAACCAGATATACAAGGCACTGAGGCATGACCGGCTGAAACCCGGGCACTGGAATGCCCTCCTGCTGAGTTATTTCTTTAGGCATAATCTACAATCACTATTTATCTGCCATCAGACTTCATACTGCATTTTCTAGAGGCCTGGTGAGATTGAAAAGCGTAAGAAAAATTTGCTTTTTGAACCAGTGACAGTAGCAATGTAAGTGTCTGCACGCAAACCGACCAAGTCGCACATCTCTGTAACCGGGCGTCTCTTCGACACCCATAAGGGCAGAAAAAGGGCTTGATACAAAACATGAAGGGCTCTATTTCAATGTAAAAGTTGGAAAAAGAATATGAAACGTGAGCTGATTAGCTGGGTCTCAAAGCCTAGAAGTATCTAGCGATTGTCTGCACAATAGTTCGTCGTGATATTAGCCTGACAAGGCCAACCTTGGTGACAGCCAAGGGGCCATACATTTCTTGAAATAATTAAGCAAAATATCTCACACATGGCTTCTCCCCGAGAATGTGGTCTTATCAGGTTTCAATTTTATTTGGGTTTTGTTCTGCATTATGGCTTGTTCTTCCCTGCTTGAGGTTGGTTGTGGGGGTTGTGGCAGCGGAAGCTGAAAGGGGGAGAGCGAGCATCGTACGCTTCATTTGCTTTGGGGAAAATACATATGATTTGCAGGCGAACAACTGCTCTGTTACATTTTCATTACCATTTCTGATTGTAGCTCTAAATGAAGGCTGTATAAATAATAGATCTGATGCTGTATGCTCAAGTGTTGAGACATTTCAATGATCAGTATCATAGAAAGTCCTTTGTTTTTAAGAGCAAACTTGTATGATGTTGATACAGCAACTGGAAAGGATTGTCGTCCTCTGAAATGGTGAGAATTGGCTTTCTTGTTGCTAAATAAGCTGGTAACTTCTGGTCAATGGGAGTCAGCAGTGAGGGGGGGAATAGCTTTGTGTCTTCTTTCTGGGCTAAAGCCACTGGGAATTTTGACAGAGGCCATGCAACCATGAGCCAGGGTGGCAAAGCTGCTTCAGGTCACCACAGAAAAGCCCAGGTATTTCTGGTTTAGTTTAAAAATAAAAACCAAAAAAAACCCAAACCAACAAAAAAAACCCCCAAATAACCAAACAAAAAGTGATATTATTAAAATGGCTGCATGTGCTGATTGAGAGCAGCCTTTCCTGTAGGACACATCTCATATTAGCAACGAGGATGCATTAACTGGATGAAAGGAGATCCTATTTGAATCTAGGTTTGGAGCGTGAAGAAAAATAAACAATTTTTTGTTTATTTTGAGGCTTGGAAAAATGAACTGGCTGCTTACATCTCCATTCCAACTCCCCTCTTGTTTGCATAACTTTGCAGAAGGTTGAGTCTGCAAAAAGCAGCCAGTGACTTCAGTCCCTGAGGTGGTATTTTGTGAGCAGTTCAAGTTGATAAAAAGGCAAGATGCTGCCAAAAGGCAAGGTTTCACTTTCCCTCTTCATCCCAGTCATGGATTTCCACCCTCTCTCTCATGCCAGCGCTCAAACCCGTGTACTCATGTGGTCATCAGAAGGCTGGTAAGCACTAGGCTTAATTTTTTTTTTTTTGGACTAGCTCTGAGAGATCTGGGGCTGGGTGAAGGGAGGGAGGGAGGATGTGAGGCCAGGAGGAGCTAGATCAGCCCAAGTTGTCAGCAGGCAGCGCTTAGGTGAGCTTAAAATGAAGGTATAGTTGTAGTGCCAATGGAAGTCAACAGCTTGCAGAAGTGTTATTCAAGGAGTCAACATACCATGTGGAAAAAAACAAAATGAAACTTTTCTCTGGCTGTTCAGAAGTTTATTTCAAGGGCTGTTCAGAAGCAGAACCACCGGTGGTGAGATCTGGTGATGCCACCTTTTGAAATGAAGTTCAGAGCTCCAGGCCTGGGAAGGGTGCCTTTTTGGACACCGCTGAACGTGTGGATAGCCACTGCAGTCTCTAGATAACCACTGGTAGATAACCCTGGCAATGCTGTAAGATCTTTGGGACCTCTGTGGAAGCATCAAAGCCTCACTGTGATGTGAGGGTACATTCAACAACACTGCAGAAGAAGCTGTAGAAACACTTTAGCTTGCTATTCCAGCATCAGGAAAGAAGTATTGAGGCTGAAAAATTAATCATTATTTGCTCTTCTTACATTACTTGAAAGACGGTGGTTCTTCTGATACCTTGAAATTTAGCACATGGAAATAATTGGTTGCATCATTTCATAGTAGCTGTTGAAACCTCTCAGTAGCTTCGAACTTAGTAGCTGGAGAAGGTCATGGGACACTCGCCACTTGGCATGCAATTCATGGGTTTTATTGTTCTGGGGAAATAATAGGAACTATTGCAGGGAAATCTGGTAGAACAGATGTAATAATAGATCCAGGAGCACTCACTGGATACAAATGCTAAGCTTTGCTTTCTTCAAAACAAAGTAAACGAACATCTTTTCACTTTCTCTCTTTGAACATAGTCTTTTTTAAGTTCTGAATTCTAACTCCTTGCTTTTAAAGTATGGAATTAACTGGAGATTTTGGAATCTTATGCTTGTGATCCGTTGACCCATTGTATATGGACCTTAGTAATACACAACCTGTGTGTGCATAGGGTTTGTGCTGTTGAACCCATCATCTCGTTGCTGTTTGGATAACCTTGCATCCTTCCTAAATGAAGAGAAATCCAAGGAAGGAAGTTGGATTGGCTTAGTTTGGGGTTGTTCAGTTAACACTGTATCTTGGCCCCAAAGGCTGGAGTTGCTATCTTTCAGTGTTAGAATCAATTCTTCTACTGTGGTGAGTTAATCAATGGTTTTGACAACTACTTTGAACACCTTTCAGGACAGCTTTGCTGGAGGTATGGCCAGTATCTCCCTGGTCCACTGGAGAAGCCCCTGGTAGACAGAGACCTGGTTAGTCATTCATTTTTGCCCTTTTGCCACAGTCATTTGCCAGGTTGCTTGCAGAATGATCCTGTCATTGATTTGATTTCCATGGAGCCACTCGGTGGTAACAAGAAGTTGGGCTGAAACAGAAAACAGCACATTGCTGTTAACCCATGCAGAACTCGGGAGATGATCCGAGTTTTCCCTTAAAATGAAAAATTTCAAATGGGTTTGTTTTTATCCATCAGTTCCTCCTGGTATGTTTGGACCCGCTAACCCAGTTCAACAATGTAGGAAAGGGATGGAGGTCCCAAAGCTACAACAGCCTTAGCAGATTTCAGTGGAGTTGGCAAGTGAGTGAATAATGAGGACCCAGCTGTTGTGTTTCCATCACAGAGAGGGTTGGAGGAGCTCAAGTGGTCGTAGGTGGTCACCTCAACCGTCAAATACCGATCAGCTCAGGATGCTGGAGGTGGTCAGTTCACACACAGCTCCAAGCAACCTGCAGTGACATGGCCATGTGGTCCAGGAATGCTGGAGGCAATGGGAGTAGGAATATGAAGTGTAAGGAGTGAAAACTGGGGACACGGGACACAAACCTGTAGTGAATTGGTTTCCATCACTCCTGCAGTCTGGGGAACTTGGATTCTTAGTTGCCAATTAGGATGAAATTGGTCCCATCCAGGGCTGTATAAAACTACTCAATTTTCTCCCCTTGTTTTGTCTTTTTTTAGGGTGGATGGGGAGTGGAATTAGGTTCAAGTACTGTTACAGGCTCAAGTACTGGGGGACCCTGCAGAAAATGAAGTATCGGAAGGACAGCGTTTTTCAGAAAGTGGACTTAATCAAGCATAGATAATGGAAGTTAGACCATCTTTGAAAATCATGATGTGTGTCACATAAAAGGATTGGAGACTTACTGTTATAAGTTTATTTAAGTGAAGAGAGATTTGGCTTCTTATGGATTTGAATCCTTCTGGGGACTATTGGCATGGAAAATTAAGAGGGATTTTGCTGGGGAGGTGCCTGGAGGCATTGCCTCTGTCTTGGTCATATTTATGCACACAAAAAAGAAGCAGAAACAGGATTGTTAGCTTCTCAGACTTTTCCAAGGCATTGAATAGAGGCTTGTGTTTCACTGACAGAAAGCAGGATGTCATCTGCTAAAAAGCAATTTTATATTCTTTATCATGGGTTGTGATGCCCTGAATCTAATTTAAGGCTTTGAAGTATTCTGAACCTACTTGCATTATCACCAAATCCCCTCCAGTTCACATGTTCAGGGAAAGGCACATATCTTAAAAGCAATAGCCAGGCAAGGAGCCTTCCCCATGATAGCTGAGACTTTCGTGCAGACATTGCAAAGCGTAATCTAAAACTTCCTTGGCTGCAATTAAGTAAATCTTGTGTCCTACAGCAATGAGATAATATCTCCACAGAAATGCTTTTTAAAAGTTTCCTGTTTCCATTGTATTCTCAATCCCCATGGGATAATATTCTCATTCAGGAAGCCCTGGGCCCTTAAAAAAAAAAAAAGAAAAAATTAAAACAGGTGTGAGTCAATGGGATTCCCCAACTTTTGTTTGGTTTTTGCTTAAGGAGCATTACAACACGCATGGTTTATTTGAGCACTCCGGGGAGATTCCGATGTTTGCACGCAGTTGGGTGAGCCCAGAGCCATGAGAGTCTGGCGAGGGGAAAATGGGCATTCTCAGGATGCACATCAGACCTTCTTATTCCATACTTTTTGTCTACATTGGCGAAGGTTTCCCTCTCTCTGTCCCATCACGCTGCCTGTGTTTTAGCTGCTCTCGCTGAGGAGGTGCTGCCTCACGATGAGCGTGCCACTACCTCGTATGCGTGGATTCAGGCCCAGCTCCGCTCCGATTCAGCGCGTCCTCCAGCAAATGACTTCACGTGCCTCAGTTTCTCCAACTGGAACGAATGCCAACCGAAAACAGGGGCATAAAAATAATGCTGCGGTTCCCAAATATTTTTTTTTTTTAACCCGCTTTTGTACATGCCCCTGGGCTCACTACCCAGCTTGGGAGCCACTAGCTTTACCCTTCAGGAGGCACTTTGAGCTTCTCCAGTGAAAGCTGTTGGACAAGTGAAACCTTTATGCAGCTGCCTGGTTGCAGATGATGTCTGGTTCTCCAGATGAACCTAATCCACAATTGAGTGGTTTGACTCTGTCTCCCCAATCGGCTGGAGACACTGCTCTGAAGTGCATTTTAGGAGGAGACCACTGTGTTTCTAAGGGCATTTTGGGTCTGCTGCTCCCTCCTAGGGAATAGGAGAAGGAGGAGAAAATGGTCCATAAAATTTCCATTACTCTGAAAAGCAGAAACATCTGTTGGAGACTGCAAGTGAGGTTGGAAGTGGTATTTACCAGCAAGAAGCTGGCATCTAGACTGTTCAGACCCTCTGCAAAATAACTTTTGCTCCCTCCCATGGAAAATAACGTGGAGGAATCTCTGAGTCAGGATCTGCCCCAGGCACTTGAAGGCAGCAAACTCCATGCTTCTTAGCCAGGCTGTTGTGTATGTACATACGTATGTGGTGCGTACGCCTGTGCTCTGAACGAGGTGCATCTCATGAAATCGCAGTTCAGCAATGAGCTGTTTCTAATAACAAGTCTTACATAAAGTCAGCTGTTCTGCATCACACATTTTGGGTTTAGGAACTCAGCTCTTTAAAGCAGAGTTTCAGAAAATAAGCTGGGGGTTTTTTAGCTTTTTTAATTGTTTGGTTTTTTTTTTAAAGGAGGGAATTGGAAAAAGTGGCAAAGTTCTCAAGATATCCAGAGACCTGTAGTCCCTCCATTCCCAGAAAAAACGTGTTGGAGAAAGGGGCATGGCCTGCTTTCTAAGACAGTGCCTGGGGTTTACATGATGCTTGCTTACTCCGTGTGTAGCCTGTGACTGCCTC
Source organism: Egretta garzetta (assembly GCF_000687185.1). Lineage (NCBI taxonomy): Eukaryota > Metazoa > Chordata > Aves > Pelecaniformes > Ardeidae > Egretta > Egretta garzetta. The sequence goes on along the minus strand of NW_009259044.1, from coordinate 624,354 downwards.
TTCAGTGGTAATTTTGGTGCTAGAAGGGCAGGCACCTTGTCTGTGATTGCAGAGCTGCCCCATGAGAAGCTGCTAGCAGGAGTTAGAGGTCTTCAGTGCAGCCAGTTCCCTTTTCCTCTTGTTTTTCCAGAGGATGGAAGTGTCCTGCTGTCCCAGCTGTGTGAACTTCCCGACGTTATTCTGGGCCCTGTTAATTCATCCCACTAAGATGGAGACATGAACTGCACCTGGATTAATCAAATGCCCTCATACTTTTTGAACAAGAGGTACATGTCTGTCTGAGGGAAGTATCTGTTTCTTCTTGGCTTGGTCCTTCACCAGACCCCAGGTAAGACCAGGTATTCTCCGGGTGCCAACGAGAGCAGGCCCTTCCAGGAAAGGGGCACGAAATCCAGAGGCTGGAAGCTACTGTGGGCAACCTCCTCCTGGTAGCATCCTCTCCTGCCAGGCGGGGGTCTTGCATCCCTAACTGACAGCAAATTTATCATATAAAGTATGGCAGGAAGGCAATTAACATCTTTGGCTTTCATGGCAGGATGCTTTGCCAGGTTCTTTTTCCAGTCTGTGTTATTGTGAGGCATCTCACGAAAAAGCAAGTGGATTTAAATGGTGGTTTGAAAACCAAGAGGTTGAAAGGTTCTTCTGTGTCATCATGGTGCAGTGTTTCATAGTCACGAGGCACTTCATGTGTTCAGTTCCCTACCTTGCTCCAGGAGATCTGATGAGTAAATGAGTTGCAGTGTGTGTTGAGCAGAGGCTGGTCCTAGGTTGGGAGATTGGTTGCTTTTTGGAATTAAATTAATTGTGAGCTCTATGCTTATATCAAGCTGGCTACCTGTAACACTGGTTCATTTAACAGGTTATTTCCTTGACTTTGTGTAAATCATTTGTAGACCTGATTCTGTGGGTGCTGCTGCTTCCCATGCTATGCGGGGTTATCCCAAGAGTTCCCTTGAGTTGCCCACCCTAGCGCAGGAGGGCATGGGGATGCTGAAGGTGTCAGGGAATGAGCTCGCATCTGTGACAAGATCCTGATACCCCTGTCTGGGGCTAGTGCCATGCTTTGAATCTGATTTTCTGCCTTCCACCTGTGGAGAGCGGTTTGAGGGCGCAGTTGTTGCGGGGGCTATGTGCGTCCCTCTCAAGCATCCAGACTGAACGCTGTCAGATAGAGCATCCCAGGCTAAACCATCCGTTTGACTACACATGGCATTTCTTACTGTCCTTTTGCCAGGTTTTCTTCTGAGAATAATATATGTACGTTGTAACGTTAGCTAGCGATGCCAAGGACTGCTGGAGGAACTCTTGCAAATGACCTGGTTTTTTGTGAGATAATCTGTGGGTTATTAAAAAGACATATATTTAAAAATCCTAAAGTCAACAGATTTGCATGAAAAATTGTCTGCCTTGTCTGGCTTACTTGACACTTTGGCTGTCTCAGAACAGATGGGACAGGATCCAGCTGTGGGAAAGGAAATACATTTAATGTTCATATTGTGGTCATTGAAATGTGAGGGGCACCAACAGGCTCATAAGGGGAACCATTGAGAAAATCCCCAAAGCCTATCAAAGCCTAGGTTGCATAATTTTGACATAACAGTGCTCTCAGAGTAGCTGTGCTAAATCTAATAGCTGTCCGGGCTGTTCTGTCCTGTCATGAAAGATTAGGTTTGATTAAGACCAGTATGTTTCAAGAAATCATTTGTCCCTGCAGATCCACGCAGGATGCTCCTGTGGGCTTAGAGAAGAACCTCTGAGGAAGCAGAAAGCTAGCTGTTTGTGGAGCGGAAAAAAACCTGAGACACACAGACTGGATTGAAAAAAGACCCTTAATTGTCCCTAATTTTCATTAACATTCCTGGTAAGAGATTTCCTCCTCTGGTGGGATTGATCGTTTATTGCCCTGGTGGGTAGGAGTTGCTTTGGGTGGCTTTGGCCACGCAGCGTTTTCTTGAAAGAGTAGAACTGACCCCAAAATAATTCCTTCTGTGCAAAGAAACCTAGAAGTGAACTAAAAACCGGTGACGGCTTCATCCCTACAGCTCTTTGCTGCCTTCTCACAGGAGTTTTGGCAATGACAGGAACAGCCAGGACCATGAGAGCCCCTTATTGCTGCATGTTGGAGCGCGCTCGAAGCTCTGCTAGCTCAATGCCGAGGGCTGAACTGGCCCTGCAGCTCCCTTACTGCAGCTTTCTTCCAGGCAAATAGGGTCCCCTGCAGTATTTCATAGCTTCCCTCTTAAAATTTTTAAATTTTTTTTCTGCTTAGAGATGAGCCTGGATTTACCCCTTCCTGACTCCTGATAAAATTGATCTATGGACCATCTTAGCTGTGCGTAGCGGGCAGAACAAAAGCTCCAACCCCAAAATCTTGAGCGTTCAGATCCACCTCCAAACTCCACAGCTTGAGCCCATCTCCGCTTTTAATTATAGCAGACCATTCCCATGTGTCTTTGTCTGTAAAAGATGCATCCCCTTGTATCTGTATCTGCTTTAAAATTATATCAATTGCCGTTTTTCTAAATCCCTCTATCAAAGAAATCCTTTCCCCTCCCTACTAAATCTCTTGCACTTGGAACTTCAGGGAACAGAGCAGATGCAGTTTGATGCCCTCATCCAAACTAATGATTTGTTTCTGGCCGAGAACATGTTACCGTCAAGGGGTTTTAATATTCTGCAGAATTTAGTGGAGGCCAATAGAGTAGGAGGGGGGTTAGATGCTCTGCCTTTGCCAAGATGTTTATGCAGCAGG
>NW_009259044.1:600808-621339 GCF_000687185.1 Egretta garzetta | reverse complement strand
TCATTCCACACAGTTAACCTAGGGGTTCAATTTTAAAGGGAAATCACTGCATAGAAAACATTCATTTTTATCTAATCAAAAAAACTTTTTTTTTTTTTTTTTTTTAAATAAAAATCCCTCTGAAAACCTAAAACTCGAGCATGAAAAGTGCTTGGGGAAAAAATATTTACTGCACAACTGCTCCAAACTACCCACATTATACAGACCACGGCAATTTCTTGAAGAATGCTGGGGTAACAACTGCCTGATTCAGGGTTTCACACATCCTCTCCCCCTCTTTTCCAGCTGCCTCCTTTTTCCTTGTAACTGAAGTTATTGCATGCTCCAGCATCCGACTGTCCTCTTTAGGGCAAGGCTGTTTCACCTAAACAGGCTGCGCACAGACACTAAATTAAAAAATAAAGCTCGGAGAAAGTCCTAATTGCCAGAGTTATGTGCACTAGGGACGAGTACCACTCCTCATCAAGTTATTCTTTTCTCACTGGTACGAAGCCCTGCAGAGACCACGTTTCTTGCGTGAAGCAACCAAATTCTGGCAAAACTCAGCTTGTGCTCCTGAGTTTTTTTGGAAAGACTTGCTCTCCTTGTAAAGTTTTTAACATGTTTTATAAATTTCCTCCCTGTAAATAGCAGGATAAATAAGTGCCGCTCACAGCTTCGTCTGTTAAAACCCAACACGTAACAAGAAAGTTTGGCAGGATGGATTGAAGGGCATAAGGCGGACATCTATAAATGGGGTTTTTTTGGTGTAGGGGAAATCGGGTGACAGCCGAAGCGCCTGAGCAGGGCAGCATTGGCCATGGTATGGCCTGCTGGGTGCTCATGGTATATGTACACGTGATGTGTAGCTTTTGGGGTGAGGGGATAGGGATGCAAACTTGGTGAATGAGGTGGTTGCAGGGAGCGAAAGCCTGGATGAATGTGTTGCTCGGAGATCAGGGTGCATATGAAGCTTCACAAATTCAGTCTTACCTGCCTTCCCTGGAGGGACACGGGTAACAAACTTCCAGAAGTACTTCTCCAGAGCCCCGTTATCTGTCCTGAAGAGCTTTAAAAATACCTTCAAAAAAAACAATGGCAATTCTGGATCCCTATGTGGATGCACTGTGAAAGATGACCAAAGCTGGTGATGCTGTGACCTGCTCACTTCACCTTCAGGTGCCTGATGAAGCTCCGACTGCATGGAAGAGGCTCCCTGGGCAGAATTATTCTGCACACCATGGAAATCAAGAGCTGTAGTGAAATGGACGCTGTGTTTCAGGTATTTGAATGTGACGATTTCCACATAGGAACACGCATCCAAAATTGTTAACTTGCGTTCTGCAACCCATATCGTTGCTGGAGCAGCTAGCGAGCCCCTGATGCTGCGCGTTAATACAGTACGTGCAATGAAGCAGCACGTTTGATAAGCAACACATTCCTGCAAACCAATAATATGAACCACTCGTGAGTGGAAGTGAGCAAAGATTGAAATACCCCAGGAAATAACACCGATCAATAACGTTGCCAACTGCTAGGGTAGGCAGGGACTTTAGCCCGCACAACTCTGATTCCTGATTTAATGCAAAACTCTTTGCTTGGCATGTAATTCCTGTGACTTACTGCAGATAATCGACCTCGCTTATCCTTTGGGGATTTGCATTATCTGCACTAGCAGCAGAATTTGACCATATCTGATACTCTCAGAATCCCAGCCAGTCCAATGGCAAAATATAAACATCGGCCTGGAAACTATTTTTGAAGGGCATATATGGTAATGATGGTGATTCAAAGACAGAAGAAATGCACCTACAGATAGCACGGCTGGCATCCCAGACCACTATCTTCTGCCTGTTGCTCACGAATTCTTCTGAGTATAGCACATTTATGTCACTCACGGTGGTAGCAAAGGCAGTGAAACAAGTGGTGACAACAAGGCAAATATTAATGCTTTTATAATAGAGGACCCAAGGACTTTCTGAATGCTGGGGGAAACAGAAGGAAGCTGTTTTATGGTCAGCACCTGACCACAGTGAGGCCATCGTCACCCACATGTGTCCAAAGCTGAAAGAGCACAGGCAAACATCGTGAATCCCCCATTAATTAACCCTCTGCCTTTTTTGCATCCCAAGCCATCTGAGATGGCTACTTTCAGCAAAGGAGGACAGAAGAGTGACGGGCCAGACCCGTGGAAGTTGGCAGATTGCACCAGATGTGCATCTGCCTTTAAGCTCCAGCTGTAGAGCTAAAATTAGCTCTTAGAAAAGAATGTTAAAAGCAACCAAGATGCATTATCTTTATTGCACATTTTCTTTTGTCATGTATTTTGTTGGGGTTTTTTTTTCTTCTAATAGTAGGTATGAGACCAATTATCTGCATTTTCTCCGGGCCGTTATTACTGAGGTTTATTAACATCTGGAGTTTGACCTAGACCATCAGTGTGTGGCACTGGTAGCAAACAGGATTATGATGTGGCAAGGGGACATTCTTATGTGCATAAAGAATTCTTGGACTCCTTCCTGCTAGGGATGCTTGGATCCCTCAGAGATGGGTGTGGGGTTTATGAGGAGGGGGAGGAGGGGTTACTCGCTGGTTTTTGAGCCTTGATGGGTAACACCCTACCCGTGGGGCAAATAGCAGGCAAATCAGAACCAGGAAGTGATGTGGCACATGCACATGAAAAATGGTGGGTGGGGAACGTTAACCAAATGTGAAAGGAACTTGAGATAGGTGCCAGGTCATGTTGTGGTTCAAGCCCTTTGCTTGGCTCCTAGTTCATCTCAACTCAGTGGCCCACTCAGTAAAACCCGTACTTCCGAGAAGACTGATGCAGCGGGGCAGGACAGAAGCCTCTCGTTTTTGTACTGGTCCAAATTATGTTTGAAAACGTGATGGGGATTGTCCCTTGGGCAATTGCTTACCCATGGCTCTTGCATTGCTCAGCGCCCTTCCAACTCTCGATCACGCAGTTAATCTTGAAAGCAGCTAATGCTATCAGCATGTATTGCTGATGTGATAGGAAAGGTTTCTAATGTACGCTTGGTTTCTTCAGTGCAGTCTAACAGCAAGAAATGACTCCAGGAGCCAGTGCTCAGCCAGCAGCTCCAACACTTCACAAGTTTTAAGGGAAATCTAGCAATGGATAGGTTTGGAAAATCACCGAGGTCACCTGTGGCCCCCTCTGGTCGTTAAACTTCATGAAGGACAGTTTAGAACTTGATGTGCAATTTTCATTCCAGTATGGCTCCCTTGTCTTCATAGCAGAGCATCCTTTAGCTACCCAATGGTGTCAGTCTTCTGTGCTAGACTAGCCACGATCTGATGATGATCCAAGTTTAGGGGCATAGTAGAACTCAGATGTATTTATATGCCTCTGGTTGTGAACCCTGAAATCAGACTGTGCTGGATCAGAGCTTTTCCAGCTTCTTCATATGAGAAGTCCAGTTAGCCCTGACATCACCCTGGCATGACCGGACCATAGCAGCGGTCAAACCCTCTGTCCTCTCCTGAGATGCTGGGCTTCAGACGGCAGGAGGGCCTGTAAGAAGTGTAGGACGAGGATTCCTGCATTTCACGTGAGTTCCTGTCCCACCACAATAGCTTTATTGACCTACCACATCATGTGAGAGGTGCAAAGTGACCATAGCATGAGACAGGATTTATCTTTTGAAGGTAATTATTCAGTAGAACCAAAGACTGTGGATTAAAGAATGTTCTTCAAGAAATGCTGAGCATCTGAGCCCAGGGAGCTGTTAGATACATATGATTTGATGAAATAATTAAGAAAATATGCCTGGTTTCCTTCAATGAAACATGCAAGCCATCTCTAAATGCTCATTTGTTATGTAGAGATTTTACTGCTTGGATCCTAATTTTTCACAGCTGTAGACAGAAGACAAAGGGTGGTGGAAAAAACCCAGTCTTAAGTAGGAAGGAAGAGGTGTGTGATCAGAAAACCTTTGGCAAGTTAAGAGGATTAAGAAAGGCCCCAATGTTCTGATTTTAAGTTCTCTGAGTTGGACTAACATCATGGATTAGATTTGGGTGGTTAAGAGGAAGAAAATACCTCATTAAAAAGAAGCAATTGGGTTTCAAGTTGTTGTAAGACAATGGCTGAAACAGCTCAACTGGAATGGTCTCGCTTGCTTAATTCTGGGGTTTTGTGTGCATGTGTGTTTTAATGCCCTCCCCCACCTCTTCACTCCCAATCTAAAAGCCTGCAGGATTTGCTTTAAAACATATTGCTTTCTTTCCTTCTCACCCTCTTGGTATTGCTGTATTTGGGCTGTGTCGCACTCAACAGCGAAGCAGGGCTGATTTTTGGGAGCTAGGAAACCTTTGCTCTGGGGGCTGTGAATGCTGAAAAGCGGCGTTGAAAAAGCAAGAGACCAGTCCTGGTTTTACCCAATTATTTAAAGTCCATCTCTTCCTTTACAAAAGTAATGTTGGATTTCTGTGCCCTTACTCTTTGCAAGGTAGTAAGCTAGTGGTAATTAAGCAGACGACCATTGCAATGAGATTAAACTGCAGTTGAGAAGGGGACTCAGGGCTGAACTCTGCCATCCCTTTCTCAGCTGAAGCTTTCTGAAAACACACAGCAACAAAATTGCGGGAAGATGGGAGGGACTCCATATTTTGGACAAAAAGTAGATAAATACTCATCTGAAAGAGCAGGAGCAAGCAAGAAGGCAGCCAGGAGGTTGTAGGGTGGTAAAGAGCAAAGAAAAAAAAAAAAAAAAAAAGCTGTGTCTTAACCCCCTTTCCTGAGAAATCACGTGAGAACTGTTTAGTGCTGGCTGAATGTTCACGTGGCAGTTACCCATGGTTTAAAGCTCTCGGGAGGCTTGTTGACAAGTATTTACTTGTTCTTGGAAGCCAACAGGAGAAGAGTTGAGAGTGCCACGGCTTGGGCAGGTGCAAGTCCTGTTGGCACCCTCCCACATGGAGCTCCATCCAAGGAGGAGATCAGTCCAAGAGGATGTCAGAAGATGCCATAACCTTCCTTGGTTAAGCAGGTTTGGGTCTGAAAGGGACTTGCGCTCTTCCCGATGGCAGCGCGCACTGCCAGCAACGCCAGCAGCCAACCTTCATTGACGTGTGTGGGACCCTGTTTGCTTGGACCATCTCGCCGTTACCTCGGCCCTCTGAGAACAGCTCTCTCAGCCATAATATCTTGCCAATGGAAAAAGTGACACTAAAAATAAACTTGTTTCGGAAAGAAGCAAAAGCAGCTTCCAAAAATCCTGAACTAAAAAGAAAAAGGAAAAAAAAAAAAAACAAAAAAAAAACCACCACCCCAGTCTAGACAGCTGTACTAGGTGGAGGCAATAACAACCAAAAGGAATAAATTAAACTGTGGTTAAGGGGAGAATTTGTCTCCCCTGATTGCAAGACAAAAGAAACCCAATTCCTTGTTTGTAGAAAGAGATGTTTGGGAATTTCTCGGGCCAGCTGAGGGCCTATTAGAGTGATGTGAACTGGAAATGGAGTTAGAGGGCTTTGGCTGGTTGCATGACCCAACTCCGGACCACACACAACATGCAAGGCTTTGACAAGGCGGCGAGTAGTGGTAGGTGGCACAGCCATCTGTTACTCTGCTGAAGAACAAAATGGACTTCTGCTGCATGGCCTCAGTACCATCCATGGTGGCAACGGAAGGAGAAGAGAGTCTCTCTCCTTCCAGATGTCTACCTTGGGTTCTCAAAACTGCCTGGCAGCTATAACCGTAATTCATGAATGCAAGTTGTGACTGTGGTTTTAAAATCCATGAGGTGGTGGATTTCCCCTCTTTGTCCTTCCAGTTGTGAGCAAACCAAAGGCTGGGTCCTGCCTGTGCTCTGGGTGGGTTTTGCTGGGTTTAGGTTCGTGTTATTCCTGGGTGTTGTGGCTGCACAATTCACAGAGGGGTTTGTGCTTTTTCTGTGTCCGAAGGCTTACGTGTATGTATGTGTGCCCAAAAAACTTTGACTTGTTTGCCAGTTATTTGACTCCGTGTGGGCAGGATTTCATCCTGTGTCAGTGCTCACAGAGACTTCAATGGAAAAACTTTACCATATTGGTTTATTTTTTAACTTCTAAGGGGACAACTGAAAACTCATCTAAAGAAATAGCCACGGTCGTATTCTCAGTCGTCTGTCCTCTTAATGAAATCTGTCATTGCTCTGCGTATGAGCTGTCTTGTAAAGATGAAATATCTTCTCAAGAGTGGACACTTAAAACATGGAAAGGAAATCTAAATGTTTCTGGTTTGCGAACTGTACCTGGAGCCCGCCTGGGCATTGGTTCCCATCCCAAAGCACACGTAGCAGAGGGAGGACCTGCAGGGTATCGCACTTCACGTCTTCTGTCCTGGAAATTGGGAGCTGACAGGTAAAAATGAGGCCAGCTCGTCCACTTGTAGTCATTAAGGGTCACTTGACGTTTGATAAGAGCCCCAGTGTTTGCCCTGGTGTCCAGGCTGAATTCCAGTTGACTTATTAAGATTTTTTCCTACATGAAACTCATCCCATAATTTTAGATGAAACCCAGATTTTTCTTTGCTTTTCCTCCAGCCTTGCCCTGCAGAGGGGCTGCATTTCAGTGGTAAATAAAATGTGGGGGGTTTTGGTACGGCCAGTTAGTAAAATAGCTCAAGTACACCAACATCCAGCTGGAAAAAAAGGGTTTGCAGTTGGTTTATTTATTCCCTGCTTGCAAGTTTCCTTTTTCAATGGAATTACTGTTTAAAAATGTGATACTGGGTTGTAAGGTAGCAGCTAGCTGTCTACCACCAGACATGTACAGCTGATGAAATCCCAGTACCTTTGCTCAGCAGGTATTTGGCTTAATATCCAACTTGGTTGAGAATACATGGAGCGTTGTATTTTCTACACCCCGGTGAGGGCACTGCTGGCATGGGTGATTGCGGAGGTGAAACGCAAGGAGTTTAATGCTCGGAGAGGTTCAGAGAAGAATCCTCGTCCATGGGCTTGCTTCCTGCTTGCGGTCTGTGGTAGGCTGGGTTGTTTGCTTGGGACGAGGTAACACCACATAAACGGTTTGGGTTGGTTTTGGCTTCTTCCTGTGTCAGGCAGGTTTTAGTAAGCTGTGTTGGGGGTTTAGCCTGCTTTCCTAAGGAAACGAGCCTGACGTGAGCGCACCGTCTACGCTGGTTTATGTTCCTTTTCCCCAGTGCTGCTTTCTGCACCTTACAGTCTGCAAAATACCTGCTGGTTTTGTGAATGTGGTGGGTAAGGAGAGGCGTGTGTGAGCATCCCACTGAGGGACCGGTCCTCCGAAACGGCAGGGAGCAGGCAGGGAGAGAGGCAGCGTGGGTGCTCCAGCAAAAGAAGCTTTACTTAGAATTTGCTCCTACGTTGGCATAAAGTCACCCTAGGCACGCAGCCACAGAAAATCCCTGCCTTGACGAGTGTCGCGGCTGATAGGAAAACTTTGCTTCGGTATTTATGTCTGCCTGGAAGAAGCCACGCTGCTAAGCAGTGGGTAAGCTCACCCAGAAATCACGAGCCGACTGAAGCTATTTAGTACAAAGGGGAACCCACAAAGATCTCTGCACTAATAAATCCACCCTGCACAAACAAAAAATAAACAGGGCGATGGGAGCTGTGCGGTTTTTCCCAGTTGCTTTGCAAATATTAAACACAAGGTATGGGAGCCTGGCTCAGCCGCAGCCGGGCGTGCTGTACGAACCACAGGGCCCAGCGTGGCCCAAACAAGGGCACAGGCAGACGATGGGTGAGATGTTTCTGTACTGGTAAAAGGCATCGTGCTAATTCTCTCCCACCTGATCTGCTTCCTCCTCCCCAGCTCCTTTTGATGTTTGCTTTCACGGCGATTTCTTACAATGTGAAATCCATCCTGGTTTTAGTGGCTTGGGGATGATGTGGTTTTTCAGATGAACAGAACAAGGATGTAGAGCTCTGAAACATGCCTCTGCTCTTTATCAGCGATTTCTTTCAAGTACTAAATGCTTTTTCTTTCCCTTTTTGTTCTGCAAAGGTGGATTCTTCCCCTGCGCTGTTTACTAATTAAAAGTTAGTTGGTAAAGAATAAGCATATTGTCCTTGCCGCGGTTTGATCTATTGTTATTAGGGCTCTGTGTTGTTACAGATGAGATCAAAGAATTTAATTTATGATGGGTGGATAGGTCAAGTTCAGTCGTCTGCAGCGAGCGCTGGGTAGAAAGCATGGTCGGACAATAATGTCTTAAGCAGTAGCCCAGGCAATAAGCTTTTCCTTATAAATAATACAGCCCTACTTTCTCCACTTTTGACTCAAGAGAGCCAAGCAGTCCTTTAGATATAAATATTTGAGGACAGCTGGATGCAGTCTATTAAACCCTCTCTGCCTTCGCTTGGTACCATATCCACAGGAGATAATATAGCACCAGAGGAATCCGAGGCTTAAGATAAAGGAAAAATCCTGGGACCATGACTACGTGTTTCAGCCAGCCCAATTCACAGGTTTGCATCGTGTCTGCATGCATGCTGCAGCTTCCTATGGTATTTTTAAAGTGATGCGAAGTCTTAGTCACACCCTAATAACAAAAGGGGAATGGGGCAGCGGAACAAATTTATTGGGTCTGCTTATAGTCTCTAGCTGCAATATTTTCCTTGAACTCCACTCAAAGGGTAACGGGTTGGATTATTTCCATTTCATCTTTATTTATTACGCATCGACGTGCAGCACTGTTATGAAACTAAGGAAGACACCCACCTCTCCCCTGTGCCTGTGGAAGCCATGAGGACTGGCTTGACATGCAAGATGAGTAACCTGGGAGCTGTTTCTGGGCTCTATTATTAGTATGTGTCTATGAATGTATGGTTAATACAGCTGTATACATGGTTTCTGCTTTCTTTGTATTCTGCCCAGCTGGAGCCTGGAAGCTGGTTTTGGGTGGGAACCACATCTCCTTGGGTCTGTTTGGAGAGCGCTCCATGGGCTGGTGGAAGAGACAGGGTAGCTCAGGGCTGCGGCTCAGCTTGTAATCGGGCAGAAGGAGCTTTACTTCCAGCTCCATCACCGAGCTCTGCCTCTCTGTGTATGTTTTTCTGTCCCAGTGAGGGCTGTGGTTTCTTTGGGCCAGGCAAACTCGTTGCACGACAGTTAAGCTGTAGCCTTTATGTAAGAGCCAAATGCAAAATGTCACTGCTTTAAAAAAAAAAAAAAAATATCCCTTTCCCTGACCTGCTTCACGGAGCAGGAGGTAGCATGTTAGTGTTCTGTGTTTGGATTTCCTTGGGCGAGCAACCTCCACGCCCTGACGTGGCGGCTCAGCTTGCTCACCGAGAGGGTCTGTGTTTTCCCTGCTCGTGAAGCTTTGGGTTTGATTGACATCCCCATCTAAAGACCCCGGGGTGCCCTCTCCTACATGGGGCTTCTGCTCCAGGTCCCCCTCTGTCTTGGCTGGCTATTTCTTGCCCAGTTTGGTGGTATTTTCATCTTATCATGCTGATGCCTCCACCTCCTCTACCTGCTCTTGCTCCCAAGCTGCAGCCTCCGTTCCTCGGTTGTGCACGGCATTGTGGCTGTGACCAGGGAACTGGTCTGGCATTAAAAAACAAAACCTATGGAAGTTACTCATAAATTGGGATGGCTTTTGCAGGGTTGTTTTTGAAGCGAGGGCAGGTCCTCAGGCTGGTTCAGAGCGTGGCCACACACAGAACTGTGCTGGTGGGGCAGAGGGATGCTGCGTGCCAAGAGAGGAGGGGGATGCTCAGGGAAGGGGATGCTCAGGGAAGGGGATGCTCAGGGAAGGGGATGCTCAGGGAAGGGGATGCCTTGCACCTGAGTCTTGGCCAGGGTCCTACCCGTGACCTGGCCTGAGGAGATTGTTTCTGCACCATGCGTGGTTTGCAGCCAGTTTCCTCAATGGTTGTCGGAGAAGCCACAGGACTGGCAGCGGTATTTCAGCTGTGGTGACACAATCACAATATTTTCAGTTCCTCATTACATCCTCAGTTCCTGATTCACCTTTTTTAGGGACTTTTTTTTTTTTTTTTTTAAACACTGAGAGGTCAAACTCTGTAAGGTGTAATGCAGCTGGTACAACCCCACGCTGCTGCTTCGGTTGAGGGAAGGTTTGGTCAGAGCTGTTCTCCTACCCCTTTCCATTTTCTCCCTCATCCATACCTGCAGGCTGGTAATCCACAGCCATAACAGGGCAATATTGGAACAAATTATGCTTTTGGGGCATTTTTTTAACCTGATGAGAAACCTGTGGCTATGCAATACCTTGGCACGTCCTTGTAAATCTTGCAACCCAAGAGTCAGGTCCAGGAAGCTCATACAATCCGGATAAGCCTCGGGGATGCTCACACACGTTGTGTTGCTCATCCAGCCCCAAGCCCTAAAACTTTTAAAATTTTCCCATTACGGCTCTGTCTGCCAGTCAGCTTGGAAGCTTTAAAAGGGGAACTGGTGGGTGGTGCAGTGTCTGTCTTAGTGTCTTCATCGCATTTTTACTGCCCTTTGCTTTCTGGAATAAAAGCTTAAGCTTTTATTTCTCATGACTTTACTATGTATCATCTTGGAAATCAATCTTCCCCTTTAGTTTACTCAATAACAGTGTCTAAAGTCATCAGCTAGAAAGCATTCAGTGGTAATTACAAGAAATCTTTTCAAACCCCACTCCCCTCTATGGTGAGCGAGAGGGACAAAGAAAATCTTTTAAAACTTATTTTTTCTGTCTTGGTAAAATAAAAGCAGCCCCCTGAGAGGGATTAGATACTGTTGAGATCCAATATTTACATGTAGTAATTTATCTTCATGTTTATAGAAACCACAATGAAATATTTTTAAAATCTCCAGAAAATTATAATTAGGGACACGTAGCCAAATTTGGGGGGAGGGAGGAGAAAAGAAAAAAAAAAAAATTGAGAAGGCTTTTAATGTCTAGGGATTTATGTTGTTTGTTTCTGTTGACTAACGTATGCAGCATACTGCCCGAGTCCCGAGGTGACTCATGGGCTGCGCAGATGGCGAGCTTTCCTCCGGGCTCGCTGAGTTAATTGAGTAGGAAGAGATGCTGCGTAACCGCCTCCTTCGGGCCCGCGTCCTCGTCCCCTGCTGCAAAACCAGGGGGTGTGTGAAAACCCCTCCTGGAGGCCCAGCTGCAGGAATATTGGGGTTTCCAGGCAATTACTTTTTTTTTTTTTTGGGATGCTTGTGCTCTGACCCGGTGTGAACGAAACGAGATTAGCTGGGGTCTTCTGGAGGCTGCCAAGGCAAAAGGCAAGCGGAGGATGCAAGGATGTGGGAGGAGAGCAGCTCGTGGAGGACAAAGTAGCTGCTTGCAGGGTCGAGTCTCCCAGGGCTGGTTCCTACCCAGGAGAGGTCTTGGTGTGAGCAGCGCTCTGCCTTCCTTTCACTGTTGTAGCTGAGCATTTGCCCCCTTTGTGATTATTTTGAAGAAAAAAAAGTTTAAAAAAAAAAAAACCAAAACCAAAACAACCCACCCTCCCTCCCCAAAAAACCCCCACCACACAAAAAAACCCAACCCACAACCAAAAAAACCTTTGCCCTGGGTGACCACCATCACTGCCTGTCCCTGCTGCCTTCACAGTTGTGCATGGGCTTGCAGAATGCAACCACTGCATGCAATTCATTCTGTGGAGACCCCTGGTAAGTTCATCCATGGCTGCTTGAATGAGATGCTACAGAGCTGTGGTCTGGCCTCTCCGGGCACTGCGTTTCTACTACCCAAGCTCACTTAACCGTGCGTTCCCCAGCAAGCTGAAATGTCCTTGTGCTTCACAGTCCTCATGACCATTGGTTTGGAACATAAATATCTGTTCCCCGGTCTTACGCTGAGGAGTAGATCCCTTTTACACACAGCGCAGGGGCCGCACGCTCCCACGTAGGTGATGCTGACCTCCAACCATGGCTGATCGCCTCTAGCCAAAGCAGAGGGTGACATCATGTTTACTTTGGTTGAAGTCATCTGCTAATGGTGCCTAATTGGAAACTGAGCTCCTGCATGGACCTGGCCCTGGCCGCGAGTACCGAGCTTTTCTGAAAACCCTGACTCTATTACAGTATCTTTACTACGCAAAGCCTCTTCTTGGCGTGGGGATGGATGCAAGCTTGTAACAGTATGCACTTAGTTATAGATGTAATTTTATTTGCCTTTGTTAGAATCTTTAATATAAAACTCAGTAAAAAGACCTCTCTAATAAAAATGGCTCAGAGAAATAACAATAAACAGGTTTTATGATACGGAAGATGCATTAAAAAACAAAAAGCCAAAATTCCTCCTAAGAAAAATGATCTTAAGAGTCTCAGAAAAAAAAAAATGGAATATGGAAGATTTTTTTCCCTGCCCGCTACAATCAAAGATGGGTGGTCTGCGTGCCATGTGAGCTTCCCCGCGCTGGCTCTTGTGGGCAGGAGAAGGGGAGCTGTGCTCTGTCTCGGTAATGAACTCTGACTGTCCAGGAAAGCATTTATTTTTGCGAAATTAAAAAGGGGGGGGAAGTCAATGGATCTGTTTATAGCTATATAAAAAAGGCAGAGAAGTTAATGCTAACATATGTTGCTTCATGTTCCCAGAGCAAAAACATTTGCAGGATAGTAGTCCGGAGCACAGGTGGTAAGTGATCAATACCCTTATTTATTTATTTTTAAGGGATGGCAGCTCACGTAAGGGAGGAGATGAACATGCAGAACCCCTATAGACACGTTATATTCACTTATGGATGCTATAGGCATTGCAGTGCGTAGACTTTAAGGGTCTGTACCCAGCTACCAGGATCTCTAAAGGTAAATCATCCTCTTACCTTTCAGTTGGTGACGTGCTATTTTCTCCTCTGCTTGTGCTTCTACCTGCCCCCGGTGCAGAGATCCTTCCAAGCACCCCGGCAGCCTGCGGCTGGGTTTCTGCATCTGCCCTCTCCTTGCTGCAAGGTTTTGTTCAGCAAAAGGTGTCCACGCCAAGCGCGCTGGCTTGGTGCCAAACGGGTGAGAGGACAACGTGTGCCATGGGGGCAATTGGTGAAAGACTGTGTAGGGGCTCCTCTCTGAACCATGGTCATGTCTCTGTGGTCATGGAGAGTGAGGGATGTGATGGGCAGAGCATCAGTGTGAGTGTCCTTGCAAGTACTGAATTTGATTTAGGAGATCCTGGCTAAATGGCACGAATCGTATACCCCTTCCAGTGTCACAGATCCCAGTCTATAAAACACTGAAAATACTTTCTTTCTCATCCTTATAGATGCAGACTTTTGGGATAAGGGACTGACTCATGGCACGAGCTTTTTGTAGCCCAAAAGCTACAAGGTCTTCTAGGCAACTAACCACGTACTATCCTGATGACGATACCCAGGCACGACATCTCTCTTTGCAGATCTACACAGACTGTATATTTTTCTTTATGGATACGTATTCTTAGAGATAAATCTTTCTTTCCTTAATCTCAAATATTTGATTGGCAATTACTTGTATCTCACTCAGATTTCGCTGGACGAATCCTCTGGTGATTGATTGTGACCAAACGTGAACTTTTCATCTTTTCTGTTGCTGTAAGTGATCACAGAGACAAACCCCGATTTCCTGCCTCACTGTGTCTTCTCAGGGGGAGGCGGGGGGCTGCTGGTGTGAGATCATCCCCTTTCAGAGGACAGAGAACCAGGCTATGAGACCACAATCTAAATACAGATGAGATAACTGGCAAGGCTCCGAGATATTGCTTTAGGACTTCATATATCCTCCCTGCCTTCAGGATCCAGGTGTTGCAAGTTACAGAGTTGATCCCCCGGACATCAAATAGGGTTTCTTCAATTCATAAGAGCAACAGAAGTGTTGACCACAAAGATCCAGGACTGGGTGATGATTTGATTTGCAGGGCATGTAGTGCTGATGTTATCTTCCATGGAGAGGGAAGATCCTAGGTGTTCATTGTATCAGGCCCGTAGTTTGCTTTCCCATTCAGGCCAGGGCCAGGTATTCCATTACAAGTTGGGAACTTTGGACCTCGGACTCGTAGGTTCTTTGCTTCCTGTCCGCCCCATAAGACTGTCTAGGAGATGGTCTGGTGGGACAGCAGACAGGACTCTGATAGGTGTGGCAGCCTGGGCTCCACTGGGATCCTGCCTGTTTTGCCTTGGACCGTTGTCCATATTGGCGTTTCCATGGAGCACTTTGATCATTGACAAATTGTTTTCTGCCAGAAATGTTCCACCAGAGAGCTTGCAAACTGCTCTAAGAGTAGGTTAGCTAATAATTAGCTTTTTCTATGTGCATTCCCACAGGACCCGTTGCTGGTGGTCTGATTGAAAACATGAATGAGTTAAGCTTTTCTCCATCTCTGCAAGTTAGAGAAAGATGTCATTTTTATTTTTTTTCAGTAACACAAGCAGTTTTTCAGAGCACCAGACCGGACACAACATGACAAAACTCAAGAGTTCTGTCCATTTTCCCCTGACTGTTCACAGAGCTCAACCTTGTCCCAGTGCAAATTTCGGGATCCACCTATGCCATGTATGAGGTCAGCCCCATCCAGCCCCGTGTCGTGTCACACCCAAGCAGCGGCCACCTGAAGACCAGCTGAGCACGTCTGTCTTGGACTGGGTGTAGTAAAGAGGGTTGGGGGAAATCACTCCAAAATTGAAGGCTTTCCTGATGCCTTTACTAGCAATATCTGGTTTAAAATTGAGTGAGTTCTGGCTTGCGTCTCTATCTATTCCAGCTGTAGCGTTATGGCACGAGGACAGAGGCACGCTCCTAGGTGTGAAATACTGCAAGGTGAGTTCATTTTGAACACAAGGGTGGCCTGGCAGTGGGCGACACCATTGAGAGAAGCACTTAGACCAGGAAAGACTCTGAATGTTTCAACTGCAAATACATTTCAAGTTCTCTGGTTTTTGAGAATGGTTCCTAGGTTTTTAATTCATCAGCTTTCTTGGGTTTGTAATGGGAATGATGGTGGTTACCTCACCGCTCTGGGCTTGTGCTGAATTGCTGTTGTTGAGGCTTTACCGATAACCTCTGCCCGGGGCTGGATGAAGCTACAAACACTGCCTGGTCTTCTGAGATGGGAAAGCACTTTTTTTCCTTCTATTTTATGTATTTTCTTAATGTGTGTTGATGCTATATGTTATTAAAATCGATTACCTCCTTCACTTATTTCCTCTCCTCTGGACTCAATTACTTTGCATCTCTTTTCTTGGAAAAGTAAGTTGAAGCTGATACAAGAGAAATAATATCCAATCTGTATTTCTTAAGGTAGAGGACCAGTCTGTCAGGCTGTTGGCACAAAACAACAATTGTTTTATTGTCAGGGTGAGTAAATAAGAACAAGAAGTCTTAAGTATTGGCATATGTTGATACTTGGCCAAAAAGGTCTCTAAACAATACGTTTTCTATTCATTCCAGAAACCTCATACTCCGTTATTTCTTATTTAATGCTGTTGGCAAATACCCATGTCACCATCTAATTTTGACCGTAGTTCAACTTTTTTAGTGCAAAGCTAATCCTCATTATAGTTGTAAACATGTGTTTCATTTGGCCTCGTGCTCATGTGCTAAAGTGACAAAGGCGATCTAGGGTTTCTATCAGAAATGGAGATGTATAGGTAAGCATTTTGTTCAATCTGCTTCATCTTTTACGCAGTGAAAATCAGCCCAGTTGCTTAATAGGGAAGAATGTTTTTATAAGCCTCTCTGTACTCTCATGCTTGGCCCGATTCCTGCTCTGCATCTTTTTTTTTTTTTTTTTTTTTTTTTCTAAAAGATGGGACATGCCAAGGAAAAAAAGAACAAGTGACTCTAGGAAGGATCGTAAGAGCCATCAGGAATTTGTGTAGCGGCTCTGTGTGTGTGTATTCTCCATCTTTGTGTTCCTCAGACACCAATTTTTTTAAATTTTTATTTTAACGTGCCTCAGTTTCCACAAGGGAGATTTACAAATTCAGTCCTTCATGATGCCCTACTCAAAGTGAATCCCCTTTCAAATGAGACTTCTTGTAAGGGATCACAAACCAGCATCTCTGCAGTCACAATTCACTTTCAGGCAATTTTATTTTCTAAAACATTTTGTAGTTTTTAAAAGCAAAATTCAGCCTGGCTTCCCTGCCTCTGGTGGAGGAAGTGAAAAACTGTTTATCAAAATAATGTGATTCATGGGAGCCTGGCAGTGACTATACCTGAGGTTTAAGTGTTGTCACTGGTCACCAAAATCCTTAACATTCAGCACCGTAAAACCAGCAGAAACCCCCGAGTCTTCCAAGGACAAGGAGATGCCACTAACCTGAGTCAAGTGGGACCAGACCTTGTTCCTCTATGGTTTCTTTCATTGGGGTAGGGTAGGATAGAATAGAACAGAATAGAATGGTTTTGGTTGGAAGGAACCTACGATGGTGTCCAAATTCATCTAGTCCAACAATTAAAATTATTCCACTGTAGCAAAGCTCCTGGTTGAAGTGTAGATTCATGTTGGCTCTTTTGCTAGTTATAGATAGCTGAAAAAGTCACCTAGGAATAGGTCAAAGAGAGGGAGGAGTCTGGAGGCACAACGTGAAGGAGGGTTTTTGTTCCTGCCTGTGGTCTGCAGCATGATGGGGGTCAGCACGGTGGTTGCAAACCATTGCCATCCTACAGCGGTTAACGCCAAAATATGAAGCCTCCTGAGAAATTCCCAAGCAGACGCAGCCCATCTGCTGGGACCGGGGTGGGTACCGCACTGTCAGCAGCTGGCGGCGAGGGCAGAGTTTGCCTGCACTAAAAGAAAAATAGTTTGCCGCAAAACATTTTTCTATATTCAAATACACGCTTGAGCCACAAACGGTTTTCTGTGTTTGCATATACCATGGAGTCGCAAATTGTCTTCTCGTATTTAAATAGGTCCCGAATTCAACCCACACATTTGCAGTCATTATCACCCCATTATCCTTTCTCTTTTTTGCTATTTTTCTCACCAAGCAGTGGTAAACCCCAGGCCCTTTCTCAAACATGTGGTTGATATAAGGGGAAAGGAAAGTTCTTTTCAAATATTAAAATGTTTTTAAATACTGTTTTATAGCAATCATGGTCATCTGCAAGAAATCAGTTTTGAAAGAAGCGTTTGATGGACTGATGATCATTGGAGCCTGGGATGAGATTAAATGGTCCAATTCAAGCCGGATTAGGACTCACTGTTCTGGAGAGCACATGATAGAAGAGGCTGATGAAGCTGAATTTTGAAACTACCAGTTTGGCTTTTGAAGTGTGTTGGGATCCAGACTGGCCATAATAAAATAGAGCTTTATGCCACAAAGTGATCATCCCCATTTGACGCTGGTGGAAAATGGTGGCTGTTCGATAGCTGTTGGAGCACCTGAAGCATCCCTGTTACAGCACTTGTCACCACCTTTAGCACAGCTGTATTGGTAAGCAGGGTGAAGAACTGAACAAGTCTTGTGGTGACCAAGGCTGGAGGAGACCTCGTTAGATTGCATCAAATAAGCTCGGAGGTGCAGCACGTGAAGAGCTCACCACGATGGTGCTGTGGGATGAATTCAGGGCTCTGACATCTCGGGTGACTGCAGCAGACACGTGGATGTGAAATCAGTTCCCAGAGGAAAAAAAAAATCTCCCTTTTGCCTTCAGGTCAGTGGGTTCTGCTTAGGGAAACCTCATCATTTAGTTTTAGGTGGGGTTTTTTGTTTGGGGTTTTTTTTGGTCTGTCTGTGTTTTGCTCTTTTTGTTTTGTTTTTGTGTGTGTGGCAATTCTCTAGGGACTAATGCGACCCAGGGCATTCTCTTGACACAAGGCTGCGTGCGTCCTAGGTGTCTGCTTTGTGAGGATCGGAGGTAGCTTAGAGCTTAAGAGTATCTTAAGAGTATGGAAGAAGGTAGCACGCTTCGTATGGAGGGTGGCAGTAAGTAGAAATTCTAAATGTATCCAACAAGTCATCCCGTCTTTTGTTGTGCCAAGGGCCAAATCCAACTGTGGCCTCTCATCCTCTTGATTAAAGCCCTGAAGGTTTTACTACCTCCACCCAGCATTTCTGGTGTGTCTGTTATACAGCGTCCTGTGGCAACATTTATTGCTCTCCAGTGCACGCAGGGTGCTTGTTTCCTCCATACTTCAATTTATGGGCTCTTGCCATTAGCTATGGGTACTGTTTTGTTGGTGTGTTTAGAGAGCTTTTCAGTGTTACGTTGCAATGTGTTAATACGGAAGAAACTAGAAAAACACCTCGTTCTTAGCTGGCGTTCAGTAGGTTCTCAGCGGAATGGTTGCATTTCAAGTCGCTGTATTGACTGCGCCGCGTGGCTGATGTGCCCACAGTATGAGCTAGCTGCTGAATTTTCCATCATTTATGTTGGCTGACTTCATTGGACGTCCAGTTGCAGAAGCAGCAATAACTTGAGGTTGTTTTTTTATTTTTCTTTTTTATCTGTTTCAGTGCTGGTAAGGAACAGTCAAGGCTTTGGCGATCCAGAGCCGACGCTGGCGCTGCTTTAAAAATCATTCATGCTTTTCAGGTGTCCAGCTTCCAAACTACTTAGGGCACAAGGGGGAATGTAAATATTGTTCTGTTATTCAACCTAGCACACAAGAGCATTGAGTTTGACAAGGCTCCCAGTACCCCCGTGTCCCGTCCTTACCTCGATCGGGCGCTGATAGCCCTCCCCGGTGACACACAATCTGGCAGGCTTCCTTTCACTACAACAATTGCCCACTGTAAATGGTGGTTACGCTTCTTCATGCCTGCCCTGCTGGAGCTGCTTCCAGGAGCTTTTCGCTGAAATTCTCAGGATTCAAGCTTGTAGCAGTTCTGTCTTAAATAGTATTTAAATAGAAGTTCAGGTGTGAGCTGCATTTACTTAACCTGTATGAGGAAGGAGGTGATTTCAGATACTCTATTGAACCTCGTATCAAAAGCCTATCCAAACTTTTTTTTTTTTTCTGTAAGATAGATGTATGCGGTATTAAAAATTGTGAAACTTCTTAGGGCCTGGGCCACGTTGAATGAGAGCCCAAAGTTGGCTGCAGAGCGTGAGATGAATTTCAGGTTGTGCCGTTGCTACACTTTACACCAGACACTGAACGGATAACGAAGCTAACGAAGCTGAAAGTGCTCATTGCAGAAGCTACGTCTGCTCCGTGGGCCTCGGCAGGGGAGAGGCAGCGATGAACGCAAGGTTGGTTACGGAGAGCAAAACTCGGTGTCCTTGTTCCCGCACCGATCCTGCAGGGAAAGGGGAGCAGGAGCCATCCCCTCTGCCCCCGCCATCCGCACGCCCTGCTCGGGAGGAACATGATTCCTAGTTGTACCCGGGCCGGCAGAGACTGCGAGGCCAGGTCTGGCAAATAGGAACGGTCTGACTTTGCAACTGCATCAGAGCGTTCAAAATGCTAATCTAAAGTATGAGACATATATAAGAATTATAAGCAGTAATAAATGCGCTCCAACCCAGGCAGGAGAGAATTACTTCTTCTGATCAGCTGGCAGAGCTGGATTTAGAACAGGACTCTGGACTTTGGTGTAGTTTGAATTAAGCTGGATTTCTGCATTGTATTATTTTTATAGTCTCTTCCCGTCCGACGGAGATCTCTATTTCTTCGCTAATACAAAGCGTATGACTCCGTGTTGCATACGCTGTACACAGCTCGGACGAGAAGGCGGCAGCAGCCCGCTGCTCTGCCAGGGAATAGTTGTACTGTGACGGTTCAGGGCTGCCAGGCTGGCGGATGTGATGGTCCTTCCCAGCATCCCAGGTGAGACAGCTCCTTCCCAAAAACCTACCCTCTCTCTTGCTGCACCGAAAGACCTTCTCGACTGGCCCCAAAAGCAGCAGGGAAGCGTTCCCCCATCTAGAGCAGTTTGCTTTTCTTTACTTACCTTTGGCCTCCGGGTCAGGAAACCTTAATAATTTCCTTTTTATTAATTTAATCCATAGTTCCTAGTAATTACCATAAATTAAGCCTGCTGGGGGGAAAAACACAGCCCATAAACTACAGAAACTGCTAGCTTTATTTGGGTAACGTCAGTATCTAGAGGATTGTTTCCTGTCGGTCAGTCCCTTGGTCGTCGTGATTAACTTGAGATCAGACCAAAAGGCAGAGAGTTTCCCGTCCACCTTTTAAACGAGGCTCAGACGTGCCAGGAATTCTGCTAATACACAGGGTCCTATTAAACGCTTAACCTTGGTGTGAAATGAACTTATTCCTGCCCCCGTGCAGGTACCAAATATTCCCTGAGGATCGTTTCTTTCCGGTTTGAATGGACTTGTCTGGAGATACTGGTTTGTTCTTCCCAACGGCGTTCACACTGGTGAGATGACAGCAAGTGGGCACGTTTCTCCTTTTAATTCCCCGGAGCTCAGCATGTGGATGCAAATCATGCATTACCTCCCGAGAACAAAACAAAAAAAAAATTCAAATTAAATCTGGATTTGCAGTGAGAAAATTTTGCAAAGACCCTTCTTTGGTGCTCCGTAGCAGCACCTTTGGAAATGATGAAGAAAGTGGGAATTATAACAAACCCATGGGATAAGAGGCTGACTCCGGGAGCCCGCGGAGGCCCCACTAGTAAAGGGTTGCTGGTTTCCTTTCCTAACTGGGCTGAAGC
>NW_009259044.1:599229-600766 GCF_000687185.1 Egretta garzetta | reverse complement strand
AGGAAACGTTCCTGTTTGTTAGCTGTGGAAGTGCATGCCTAAGCCAAAGGTTACCAGGCTGAGGTGATATTTTTGCATTCCTACAATGTCTTAGCTTTTTTAAATTAAATTCTTGCAACATGAGGATTTAATCCCTTCTGGTATATACGGCGCGTGTGTGTGTATGCGTGCGCGCGCGTGTGTGTGTGTGTGTATGTGTGTGTGTATAATTTTTTTTTCCTACAAAAATTTCATCAGGCAAGTTATTTGTGTTTTTGAGAATTGGCTCAGATACAGGGTCAGTAAGTTTCCACCCAGAGCCTGTGGAAAGGTTTGGGGTTTGAGGCTGAATAGAGGGTCAAGTTTTAGGGTTGTACTTGAGTCGAAACTAGATCTGGGGTTGAGAGCCACTAGGGATGAAATCTGTTGCATTGTTCTTGAATTTTTTTTTATTAAAAATAATGGAAATAAGCAGTTTTCCTGTGCCCAAGTCTTTTAAAAGCAGAGTTCTACCACACTGAAAATGGGACTAAGAAAATTAGTGGTTTCCAATATGGAATTGGGTTCGAAATCTAATCCCAGAAGGGTAAGTTTGGAGTCATAGCCTGAAAATTAAGCTCCGGCAAAACAAAAGGCATTTTGATTATAGTCCTGTGATGGGTGGGGGAAGAACACAGACTGTTACCCTGTCCCTGCTAGGACGGGGTTAGAAATTGCTTGGGACCAAATAGGTGTCCCAGGACGGGGCTGCGAAGTGGTGAAGGCGGCTGCAGGCAAAGCCCAGGCTCTGCGCCATGGGCTCTGGGAGCGGATATTCAAGCCTAGGGTTACTTAAATGAACTCAAAGCTTTGGCTTCAGAGCACGGTTGAGCTTCCTCTCTGGTTGCTTTGAGCTTGCACACTCTCTGCCCTGCTCCTGTCGCCAGGAGATGAAGGTAGCAGTTTTTTCTTGGAGGGGAAAAAAAATGTAGTTAACTCAGGCTGTGATCTAGTTTATTTTCTCTTCTGCTGAGCTGCTTTGCCAGTTTTCAGATGATTGGGCTGATCTAAACCCATCTACACCAATGCCCTAGAGAAAATACCTGCAGCCTGCTTCTGTTAAGCCAAGGAACCCGCAGTGCTGGCCGTGCAAAGAGGATGGCACTGCAACCTGGTTTGCACCACAGGGTAAATACGAGCCAGGCCCACAGCACTGGGAAATAAGCGTCCAATTGCTCTAAGCCAGGGCCCAGATTTTAAGCACCGACCTTCTACTGAGGTGTCCTTAAAAATCTGTTGCTCTCATGCTGGGGAACCTCAGTATTTCATTTCTGTGAAGGCTTTTCTCCACTGAAGCATTCAGCTTCAGCCAAAATCTGCGTTTGTGCCAAGGGACTTGGCACAGCCAAACCTGCCCGTGTGTGCACCGAAGACCTGGACAGGGCAGGTTTGGCTGTGTCCTGGCTGAAGGTGTCTTGGAGCAAAGACACTCAGCTGAAACCAGGGTCGTGGTGCTCCAGGAGCTGGATGTGGTGGCTGCAGAGCTGGGGACATCCCACAGAGCAGCTGCCGTGTCTGG
>NW_009259044.1:595616-599175 GCF_000687185.1 Egretta garzetta | reverse complement strand
CAGAGCGGGGGCCACCCCCCAGAGCAGCTGCAGAGGCTGGAGGTGGACACACCGGAGGTGGTGTCCTGAGCTCTTCCCTTGCATTGGCTCCATGGAGCCAATGTGGTGGGAGAAATGCAGGCTTTGCTCAATGAAGGTATCTTCTTTTTTTGTCATTACTTCCTTCCTTGGAGGAAAAATGGTTCCTCTAGGTCTTGGCATCTGCTGCTATTTAAAGGAATATCATCATCACCAATCCATTCCTCCTGGGGTCTCAAGGTATACAAAGTCTTATTCTTCCCAAATTTGTGATTGAAAGCAGGTATTACATGATGGTGTCCCTTTAAGTGGTGGGAAGTTTATTAATTAATGGTTCTGCAAGACAGAAGTTGGCAATGATCAGGGGAGGGCAGGTGGAAGGTTTTAGGTAGCATTTAGCACCCCAGGGCAGGGGGTGGGGGCCACCTGCAGACACCCTTGCAGGAGGAATCGGCCATGCTTGCAGCTCTCTACTCGTGCTGTTCTTCGCATTACCCAGGGATTCCCTCGCCACCTCTAGCAGTTTTTATTTGGGCTCTGGTGAATGACCAAGTCAGAGGAAGAATTTCTCAGGTTAGCAGCCCCCTCTGCTACTTGTCACCCCCTTCGTACACCCACACCCCTGCAGTCGTGGAACCGAGAGAGCAATGGGAAAGTGCACCTGGAAGCTTCTCGGAGGGTCCAAGCTGTGGAAAAGGCTCATGAAACACCCCCTTGAAGCCCGTGTCTTGCGAGAGGCTGTGTGTAACCTCCATCCTCACCCTCTCTCAGATGGCTCATGCGAGGGAAATGCTACAGCCCCAGATACGCTCTTGCCGTAAGCACCCTCTTGCTCTGCATTTAGGTTTTGCAGGTTCGGTGGTAATTATTTCTTCTAATTGCAAGCCACTGAGAAGCAAAGTCGCGCTCTGAAGCCGATAAAAGGAGACTGCTGTCTGCATGATTAGCCTGTTGGGCTGCCCTCCTCCTCCAGCGATACCTTCCGTTAATTAAAATCTGAATCACCCAGCTTAGTGCAAGGAGAGCTGCCCCCGCCTTCCTCCGCTCTCCCTCCCTGCCATGTCCCTGCACCCCCCACCCCACCCCGGAGCAACTTTAATGACCTTGCTGATTGCAAAATAAATGCGCTCGGAGATGGGTGGTTCTGTTACACTGTTTTGACACGGAGACATGGGCCTTCACCTTTAGGGATATTTGATTCCTTTCTCTTTCCAGATTTAAAACATTTGTCTTGTGTAGTTTTGTCCTTGGGAAGCAAATCCCTTCAAAAGGCATTGGGAATGGTTCAAAGCAGAGGGCCATGGATGGGACAGGGCTCTGATACGGTGTCATTTTTATCTTCCTCTATAGGCTCTCAGCAAAGAACCTTTTGATTGCCAGGGCAATAAAAAATGTCAAGGGTGATTAAGGATGTGGCAGCTGGTGCATATACCTCAATGCAGCCAGGTCCTTCGGTTTTTCCTCATTCCCACAGGGACAGACTCTCCCAATATTCGTCATTGGTCTCCCCATGGAAGTGTGGTCCAAATTCAGCCCATCTCGTGGAGCTCCGTATTCACCTCGATCTGAACCGTGCCCGTCCCTGCAGCGCGGAGTGTCCTGCCTGCGGGCTAAGCCGGGGAGCATGCGGTCCTGCTGCAGGGCCTCAGATATTTGTTGCATCTGGTATGTTTTCCATGCAAAATGTTTTTTTAAGAAATAAGGGGTTTCTTAAATGGACTAAAAATTTTTACTGGGGCATCTGGTTTCGCAAATATTTGAAAAAGTTGAAATTTTTTTATTCTTGGCAGTAAAAATGACCCAGCTTCTTGCCCACTACAATCAAAAACTATTGAACAAATGTTAAAGCAGATCATTTGTGGGGTTTATACAGCTATTTTTATGGTACTGAACGAACAGAAGATACTTTTCTCATTAAAACTAGTTCAGTATCCTAAATTATAGTTGCTAATTTCTTGGTGCACATAGAGCTAAGTGATTTACACCAGTTAAGAACGATCACAAAGTTTCAAGGAACCTTTGAAGGCGTAAATCAGGAGAGGAGGAGGTTTTATTTTCCTTCTGGGATATTCATATTATCGTTGAAGACTATGCCCGGATTCACCCCATGGATGTTTTTAACCATGAGCCTTTAACCAGTCTCCCCCAGAACACGGGTAGCTGAAGCCAGGCACTGTGGGGAGTAGCTCGAAGGTTCCCCAAGCAAACTGAAGGGATCTGAGGGAATTCAGCCCCAGCGATGGGGGTGAACCTGGCCACTGCAACTGCTTCAAGCTTTTTTCCCAGTTATTGCTTCCTGGGAATGACTGTAAGGTCACAGGATCTGGCTTATTTGTGTGTCACTTGCTGACCTACTGAATTGTGATTTTTTTTTTCTTTTTTTTTTTTTTTCTTTTTTTTTTTTTTTCTTTTTTTTTTTTTTTCTTTTTTTTTTTTTTTCTTTTTTTTTTTTTTTCTTTTTTTTTTTTTTTCTTTTTTTTTTTTTTTCTTTTTTTTTTTTTTTCTTTTTTTTTTTTTTTCTTTTTTTTTTTTTTTCTTTTTTTTTTTTTTTCTTTTTTTTTTTTTTTCTTTTTTTTTTTTTTTCTTTTTTTTTTTTTTTTTTCTTTTTTCTCTTGTGCCTGTTGCACTTGGATATAGTTTTGACAGAAGCTGAAAGAAACCCCCTTGGGGTGGAGGGAGGAATTGGACCTGCATCTCTCACATCCCAGCCGAGTGCCCTGATGCCTGTGTAAGGTACAGAAGGATAACACATATGCTTTTTTTTTGGAGGGGGGCAGGAGGAAGGAGGGGGAATAGGAATGAAAAAAAAACAAGAAAGGGCAGCATTTTGTCTGAAACTGAGCCCGTATCTGGGCGCTAGAAAACCCTCTGCGTGTGATAGCTCCTGGTGCCCAGGTGGCGAACCAAACTGTCTTGTAAAACTTCAGATCCAGCTGCAAGAGAATCTTGCATGCCAAAACCAGATGGGTTTTCAGCTTGCTGCATGGCTGGGCAGGTCTTGATGCTGGCAGGAGGAAGGACCGAGGGATGGGGCTGGGACAGCCCCGCGGCCACAGCTCGTGCCTTGCCTTGTTCCTGGCTGTCGTTGCAGTGCCCGAAGGTGGGGTTTGCCGGTCCATAAAATCCAGCAGAGCAGTGGCTCTGCTGAAGGGTCCATCGCTCATTTGACCCCAGGTGAGATGGCTCAGGGGACCTAAATGACCAAGAAATCCAGCCTGGTGCAGGGAAAGGAAGGGGTTTCTACTGGTTTAGCCGGCCAAAGCGGCTCTCGGCTGGGCTGGGCTGCCAGCGGTGCTGTGGGACGGTGCTGGTGGAGGGTCCAGCCTGGCCCTTGGGGTCACAGCAGCCATCGCCTTGGCACGGCTGCAGCACCAAACCGCACCCCTGGACAGTCCCGCTCTGCACTCTGGCCTCGTGCCTGGATTGTGAAAGTGCAGTAAAGGGCAGAGATGTTGTTTTGGCCTTAATGTTTGTCCCACAGCGCTTAAAAAAAAAAAAAAAAAAAAAAAAAGAAAAATTTTTGAAAAAACACAAAAGGAAA
>NW_009259044.1:580268-595229 GCF_000687185.1 Egretta garzetta | reverse complement strand
CTGCCAGCGGTGCTGTGGGACGGTGCGGGTGGAGGGTCCAGCCTGGCCCTTGGGGTCACAGCAGCCATCGCCTTGGCACGGCTGCAGCACCAAACCGCACCCCTGGACAGTCCCGCTCTGCACTCTGGCCTCGTGCCTGGATTGTGAAAGTGCAGTAAAGGGCAGAGATGTTGTTTTGGCCTTAATGTTTGTCCCACACAGCGCTTAAAAAAAAAAAAAAAAAAAAAAAGAGAGAAACTTCTGGAAAAGCACACAAGGACAAAGTCCTGAGATATTTGGTTTATTTAGATTTACTGAAGTGCTGCTGAGCTTGTCTTTGCCTGCTGCCAGTGCCAGGGTTTCTGTGACCCTCCCCAGCTCCGGTTTGCACAGGCGTATACACACGTTTGCGGAATCGGTCGCACATATGACCTGTTTGGTGAAACTTTACAGCACGGAGTACACACGCAGCGCAAGCTGGACACTTACAGAGATTGATCATTTGGGCTTCCCGCTAGCAGCCCCATGGGCTCAGAGTAGCTGACCAAGCCACTTCCCCCACTGGCCTTGGTAACCCGTAGTTGCACTGGATCGCATCATTCCAGAAGAGAAATTCACTCTTCGCTTTGAAGACAGCAAGGGCTGAGGCATCCGCCGCATTCCTTCCTGACGTGTTCCAGCGGTTGGCTGCCCTCGTTCAAAACCAGATGTCTCCTCTCTGATTTGAACGCTGCTGAGTTCGAATTCCTGCCATTAGACCTTCTTCTGCCTGTTCCTGAGGGAGGTGAAGAGCCCCAGGTTATCAGATACCCAGGCTGCCACTGCTGCCCAGCAAAGCACGCACCTCAGGTGGCCTACACCAGCTTTCTCCCCCTCGGTGTTACTAAAGCAGAGCTATCGGGGTCAGAAAGATCAACGATGTCGTAAAACACTTCAAGCATATTCCTTTGCATTGCGTCTTGGCTGTGATGGCCATTTAGTGGAAGCAAGGCTTTAATGTGCACAGCCCTGGTCTGGTTTTCCCATTGCTGACTCTTCTTTGACCTACCTCCTTGGTGAAACGATGTGGGTTTGCCCTTAGTTCAATTTTTCCTCCTCTTAGAAAGTGATAAATCTCCTAGAACCTGAATTTTCTTTTTTTTTCCCCCCATTTTTTTTTTTATTTATTGCTTTATAGCTTGCCATAAATATTCCATAGTATCATCTTACGGTGATGCTGGTTGAGGCTAAGGGCTTGATCCAGTTTCTGATGAGCAATGGGCGTTACTTCCACAAGAAGTTCCCGGCGGGGCACGGGGAAGGCAATGGACAGCCTGACCACCGGTGCTGGTGAAGCCAGCATGCGAGTCCTCACAAGTGGATCCCTCACTAGGGATTTCCTTCTTCTCGATAGTCTAAAGGTCAAGCGTGGTTTTGTTTCTCAGCTGCACACACAGAACAATTTACCTTTTCTCTGTGGTGCTGTCCTTCCCCCTCACGCCCCTGTAGATTTTGTTCTTCATTTAATTTGTTTTCAGCACAATCTTTGGTAGCTGAGGCAGAAACCCTGGCAGGACAACGTGTGAGACCAGAAAATTTCCCAGAAGCGTCTGACCCCACAAAACGCTGGGACTTTGCTTCCAGGATTGAACATTGGGCTCTTCTCAAGGGAGGGGGCACTTGGTCTCAGCTCATTTTAAGCAAGATCGGTGTTTTCTGAAGCAGTTTAAGGAAGATGGAAAGGAAGTGAAGTTGTATCCATAGAGCCAATGGAAGTACTTGTGTCTCTCCTAGCCATGCAAGCTCATCATGGTAATTCAGAGGAGTAGCGCATGCTCATTTACAGAATATGTGCTACAGAAGAATTATCGCTCGTCAGAGGAGATATGTGCTTAATGCAAAAAAGAGCCCGAGATTGCAAAGCTGCTCTGTGCAGCCCATAGCTGAAGCGTGTTGTGATACCCCTGGGTAAAGATCAAACTGGAAAGGACTTACCGACATCTGATTCTCCTCAATTTTAGCTGGATCCAAATCTAGCAAAAGGGCATTTTTATGTCTGGTCACATTCCAAAAAGATATAGCAAAATCACCTGGAGTTACAAATGTGTTGCAGAACCTGTCCCTAATCACATTAAGAGCTCTAAACTGTAAGGCTCAATTGTTTGCCAAATGAAATATTCTCCTCCGGTATTTGCAGAAAGGAATTACAGTCTGTGAGTAATGTTTTTCATTTGGTATTGAAGTACAGTTTCTGTTTTATGGACCCAATCCTGAGCTTGGGGAAGGAGTCATTAAAAAGGCTTTGTTTTGTTGGGGAATAAGGGCAAGGTTACACCGTCTTTACATCCACCTTGGGATTGGGATCCACAGACCTGGGGGATGACCCACCAGTTGTCCCCATGGGGCTGGTTCTACCTGCTTTGCATGGAGCTGTGGTGTTGGTGACACCCAATGCAGTGGGTCTCGGACAATGTATTTTGGGTTCTCGG
The DNA here is from genome assembly GCF_000687185.1 of Egretta garzetta. NCBI lineage: Eukaryota > Metazoa > Chordata > Aves > Pelecaniformes > Ardeidae > Egretta > Egretta garzetta. Next base: position 592,782 of record NW_009259044.1, on the reverse strand, counting down.
TTTCCAGCTGGGCTTTTGAGCCCTTGAGGTTCACGGTGTCAAGCATCTTCTGCAGTTCTGAGAGAAATGGTGGTGGATGTGGAATCTGAGGTTGTGCTTAAAAGGACGGGAAGGCTGTGTAATCACAGGACTCTGATCTCCAGAGCTTCAGTGACAGCCCCTAAGGTTGCAAGGCTTCATACAGAAGTGCCCGGCAGCTGACTGGGGTGTGCTGGTGTCCCGCTGGCTGCTTTGATGTGTCATGGTGACCAGTGGACTCTGGCTCCAAGCTTTAAGTGCAGCTAGCTGTTGGGTTTGGCCCACTCTGATGCTAGCAGCCGTTGGCCACCAGCTGTAGACTCTGGTCTGCTGGTCACCCGTGATTTGTGCATGAACTCCTGGACTCGCTATCCCCTAATAAACGGATGAATTGGATGACATGGAGCTCTTGGAGCAGGTAAGAGGAGAGGACAGTGAAATCCAAGACAGCAAAACATTCAAAGCACCAAGTCAACTGCTGAAAGGAGAAGCAAAGCGAGATGGTTTAGAGAGCTCCAATCTCCTAGCCATCACGGATGCACCTCGCCCAGACTTTGTAAGTATACGACCAGAGCTGTGAGAGCTGAGTTGGCTCCAGGGGCAGCGAGGAGATGTGGTTTGCTTAACCCAGCGCTGCCGCTGAATGAAGTGCCCATTGCGCTGCCCTTCATCACATTTGCGCTGAAGGAAAGGCTTGCCGAGAGTCGCCCGGTGTCCCAGGGCAAGGAGAACCCAAACTGGCTTTATGCCACCTTGTATTTGAAGCTAGGGGGGGCAGGAGGGGTGGGGGAAGTACCGAAATCCCTTGGGAAAAGCCGCGCGCTCCCAGCACGTCGCAGCCTGTCCCCAGCGTGCCCCCTCCGCGTCCTGGGGGAGGAAGCGCGGGGCCAGGTTAGCAGCCGTGCCCTGGGGATTTTGGCCTGACTTCTCACAGTGTCTTAATATGCCCCAGCTGGCAGCAATAATTGGAGTTATTAAATAACTGTCTGCAGTGACATACAACGTGCAGAGCACTGTACCAATTATTTTTCATTTGCTTCCTTCTATCTCAACATGTCCCTATCTACCCATCCTACCCCGCCGTGGTTCCCATGAACGATTTGCTGTAGTGATTGTAGGGTTAGCGAGATCTTCTGCAACAAAGAAACTACTTTATTTTCTGCCATGGTTAATGCCCCGATTTAATGAGTCCCTCATATCATTCTCAGCACCCTAAATTAAAGGGTAGCCTATGCAATTAAACTGTTTAGGTTTCAGAATGCCCCTCTCACAGTTATCTGCAAAATGGGTTGAAATGCAGCTGCTACTAATATTGCTCGTATTAAAACTGGCAAAGGAAAAAACCGCTTTCATCTCTTTATTTTTAGTAGTGTGCCTTTACATTCAATTAAACTAATTATTTGCACCATCTTGTTCCTGATCATTGTCCCATGCGATTTTCCTAGCCAGGAAATATTTTATGCAATACATAACTGTAGATGCTTAGACCTTAATATTTGTGTCTTTCAGGAATGAGGAGAGAGCTGGGATTCGCAGCCAAATCTTAGCCTAATTTACACCAGTATTAATCCAGAGTAAAGCTGTGGTTTGCAATGGATTTACTCTAGATTGAAGCTTTCTTAGATCAGAATTTGCTTTTTTTTTTCCTTTTTTTTTTTTTCTTTTTCCAAATATAAGTTTAATGAGGGAGAGAAGTTCCCCCAAACCCTTCTCCCCAAATCTCTTCTTTGCATCTGGAGCCTATTGCTGTATTGCCAAGGGTCAGATGATAACCTGCATTAATAGAGCATTCTTGAGGACCCCCAGATTCTTTCCATCAGGAGTTGCTTCCACCATCCTTGACATCCAGCTCGCTCGGGGTGAAAAGAAGCTGCTTTTTACGGCATGGAAAGTGGTTTGTGACTGCTTGGGTTGGGAGCAGAGCAGGGATTCCCCAAGGTCTCGCACCCACAAATCCCTCCCCAACCCCACCTCCTGCCCTGTGAGATTTTATCAGGATAGGGAAGGCCTGGCCCCATGGAGAGGCAAAAGAAAACCACTGAAATAACAACTGAGGGACAGGAGGGAGTGACTGTGTTTTATTTTTAGGGAAAACGTAATTGTTCCCTGGATTTAGCTGAGTCAGTGGAGCTACAGATCCTGGCTTTGCCACTCTTGCAGGGGTCGGGGTCCTTCTGCACCCGAGGAGCAGCGCTGACAGCCGCAGCCGGGCACGTCGGCTGGGAGGTCCCCTCTCCTTTGCATCGGTGTGAGCAGGAGAATCCAGCCCGGCAGCCCCACTCGCACAGGTAAACGCTGCCATGTTAGGGGGGGGTCGCCTCTTGCAGAAAGCACCGTAGGCTCCAGGAGTCAGAATTTCTTTTTCCTTTTGTCCCCAAAATGTCAAAACAGAAGCATGAATAAATGGCATAAGAGCGAGCTCTTTTCTGCCGTTCAGCTGAGGCAGGCTCTGCAGCAATCCAAGGTATTATATTTGGGAGGCATCTGCAGTGAAGTTTCTTCCTGCCCCAAACCTGTCAAGTTCCAATATTCATTTTAATGATCTCATTTTATAAATAATGGAAAGAAAAACAATACATTCAATAGAAATGAGATTAGAAATGGGAGGGGAATAAATTACAAATGCAAGAGTCTGTAGTTATTCCAAGGAAGATAAATCTCCTTTTAAGTGGTCTACAGTGAAACAGTGTCTTGCTAAGCATAAAAGAAAATAAACCTGGTTTTGTTGATAAGTAAAAGTGTGAGGCAGTGGCAGGGAGTGTTTTTGTAACACGGGCTGGTTGTCATAGCATCTTGGGGCTCACGATACCTGGGTTTTATTCTTGGCCTTGCCACTGTCTCTCTGCAGTAAATCATGTAACACCCTGTGCAGAAGTTGCAGCACAATCTGGAAAACCAAAAGCCAATGAACAAATGTAGAAATGACATCAGTGCATAATGCTCGGTGAAGTTGTCACTGCCAGGCTTCTACCTCAATAGGATCATGAAGTCTGGAGTGCATAAGGAGTTGGAAGGTGCAAATTAGTGTCAGTTCAGCAGCCCCCTCACAATTTGCTTCAGAATGGTGTGGGGAAAGGCTGTCACCGGGAGAGATATTTTAATTTGGGGCTGGATATTGTGTGGTGATGAACCTCTTGTATGTCTCCCAAAGTAGACATGATGCCAGCGATGGCTTGAAAAGTCCATCTTTCTTATTTTTTTCTTATGCGTATTTGGTCAGATTTTCTGTCTGCGTGAGTAGCAAGCACAGAAGAGGTGCTTGCTCTGCAGAACCCTCCCTGAGTCCCTTCTCCATCTGGTCCTCAAGCTGTCATGAGGAGGGACCATATCAGGGATTGGTGAGAGGGACTGAACTGCAAACACCCACCAGCTCAGCAGCATGGTAACACCACCACGTTTGCTCTCACCTAATCGAAAACAGATTGGCGTTTTCCTTCCCACACCTATAAGACAAGGAGGGAAGCCCTGGCACGGGCCGTCATGGGATGGGGTGAGGTATCCCTAGAAAGAATGTACACCCGAGAGCTGGCACGTGCCGAGCTGGAGTACGTAGAGCTGCCCGAAACCATGCTGCAGTCAGCAGCCACGTGGGCTGGAGCTGGAGAGTGGCCGACCCTCCTAGCTGGGGAGCTAATGATTCCCTTCAGGATTGCATCATTAGATTAAAACTGAGTCATTATGAGGCGATTTGGGAAAACAAGTCAGGATTCATTGCTGAGGAAACGTGTTGGAGCTGTCGCAAGCGCCTTCTGTCGGGTTGGTGCCCAGAGGTATGGCCAGCACCTCGCTGACGGGGCCGTGAGCGGCTCTTCCCCCGTGGCAGGCGCCGAGATCCGTGCCCAGTGTGGGCTGGCAGGATTCTCCTCTTACCCCACCCACGGCTGCTTTCTGCCTGCCTCCCACCATCCACTTTGCCCAGACACCTGTAACAAGAATAAACAAACTCTAGGGCAGAGACACAGCAATCACGAAATCTGCACCCGTAAAATCCTGGGACAAAGCATCGACCTCTGCCAGAGGTTATGGCGCCCTATCCACCGGTGGTCTGCCTCTCAGTGCCCCTTGGCTCTGGCCAGAGAGTGAGATGTTTGCCTGCCCTGCTCGGTGCCTGCTGGTGCCTCCGCCAGGTGGGCACGACCTCGCTCGGCTCTGTGCAGGCCTAGTATCAGGAAAATTTCCGCAGGCGTAGTGGAATGGCTGGAAAGGGGTTACCCATCAGCTGCTTTGTAGCGGGTCCAGCATTTGCCTTGGAAACCCAACAAAATAGCACGGCTGGTATCATGAGTGTTTGGGCTACAACTCGTTCTGCAAAGCCACTGCTGAGCCACAGGAGGATTTCTACCCCAAGGTTGCAAAGTGTTGGCTTTGAAATGTTAGGTGAGGACAGCAACATCCTCAATGAGGGCAGGGAACATGGTGCAAAGGATGGCCGAAGGTTTCGGAGAGTGGCAAGAGAAAAGGAGCTTGGGGAACAATCCAAGGCTTGGTTGCATGCTGGCATGAAGACCAACACTGACACGCTTACCTGATCATCAGTAAGCAGAGATCAATTATTCAAGAGGTTTAAACATGTGCTAGGAGTGCATATCAACATCAGCTTGATGACTAAGAAAACAAGGGTATGGATACAGAGCAGGGGTGGATGGATACAGGCCCGTTACTTGCCTCTGCAAAAAGCTTTTTATCCAAAAATAATCGCTGTGAGGGACCAAGCTGTGGCCACAGGGGATGAGCTGGGGTCTTTGTTAATATGTTTATAGAGATGCAAGGCCTGGGTGTTTACTGAAAAAGAAGATACTGATGTCTTTTTGCAAAGAAAATAAGCAAATATTTGCCTAGTGAGGGAGAAATATTAATTCAGAAATACATTGAATAATGGGGAAACTCGGCAAGAATCAAATATGGTGAAAGCCCCATGAGGCGAGCCAGCCGGGGGTAGTGAAGACAATACAGGATGGACCGGCTGAGCATCCCCCATGAGTCATTTTCTAGGGAACCTACGCCATGGCTGCTCGAAGAGATGATGGGTGGAGGTAAAACCTCTGCCATCTCGGGGTGCCTCACCAGGAATGAGGAGGTTTGAAGGGACAGAGCAAGGTGCACAGGGTGAAGAAGAGGATTTCAAACACAGGGCTCGGGGCATCGCAGCCCTCATTACTGCAGCCCCACATGGTACTTGCCATAGGACTGGTAACAGAAAAGGCTTTGCGTGTCCTCACAGCCATACCTGCCCGTGATGCCAAAGCCAGGCAGGTGACAGTCTGGGACACGGGGGTGGCAGTCCCAGCCCACCCTCTGCCCAGGGGCTGCAGGCTCAGGACTGGCTGTACTGGGTCGACCCTTTGAAGCCAGTGCCACAAAATCAGGTCCCCTTTGTGAATTAGAGGTTTTTTTTCCCCCCAAAGAGAGGTGTTTTTTCCCCCCAAAGTCCTGGCAAAAAGCAGCAGCTCCCGGTAGGGTCAGTGTGAGGGAGAAACTCCATAAAAACCTGGTGAATTTGGGTATAAAAGGTTTCCTTTGCTTCCTCAGCAAACAATGTCTTACTGCAAATAACTTCGTGCCCCCAGCCTCGTTCTGTCCTGGGCGATGCTTAAACTGTCAATAATCATAAGGCTGCTGTCACAGTGCTGCTCAATGGGGTTGACAGATTATATCTCTGCAGTCCCTTTATTGGACCTTGTTCCCAGAAAAGCTTGCAAATTGCTCTGATCTTACCAGACAAAGGCGTTGCTCACTCTCTGAGTCCTTGGATATCCTACACAATAAGGTAGGAATTGGTGAGAATTACCTGAGATAAAATATCCCTTACAACATCAAAGTTCCTGATCTCGAAGCCGTCAGCCGCAGGTATGTGAAAGTCCTGACAGGCTGAAGATAAAAGGAAGAGATAAAGCAAAAGAGAAGAAGGGAGGGGGGAAAAAATGGATAAATTCTCTGAATGAAACGTTATATCATTGGATTTGGCACAAAGATTTCAGTGCAATGGGTCCATAGGGGCAGCTGGGGTGTGAGCCAGGCATGGGGCTTTCGCCTTTTGAAATGAATAAGCGGCAGCTGATACCAGGCAGCCAAGGATGGATCCTGACCTTCATTACACCAATGGATGAAGGAAGCAGGAGTAACAAAGATCAGGATACGGCTAAATAGTGATCATACAACCACCCCGTCTTCCCTGTCTCTGTACTCTCAGCTCTTGGTTGCTTTTTCCCAGTAAAATGGCTGAAGCGGGTCAGCGACCCGGGGGGCAATGCTGGTGCAACACAAGACACCGTCTTTTTGCCATCTTTGCTCTGTACGTTTAATAACAAGGCTCCCTGCGGAGCGCTGACCTCCCCGGGTTGTTCGCAGTAGCTACGGCAGGAGAGCTGGGGTTGGACTTTTACCCAATGCAGCCCAACCCGGACTAGTAATCTGATTGCAAAAGCCCAGGTTTTTGGCAGTAAAACCACAGGTAAGTCTGAAATCACTTCACGGACACAGATTCAAAGAGGTTGAGCTGAAACGAGATCTGGCTTGTTTTTTTAAAACCCTGCCCTTTCACACCGCAAAGGCTGGACGGACCTTCCCTCTGCCCGCTACACCAGCACACCTAATCCTCCTCCCAGGACTACGTTTTAGAGCAGATCAAATACTTTTAGGTTCTTAGAAAGGATTGGGTTTTGGCAACTGGACAAAATACTTTTCTCAAATGACATAAATATTGTATGTTATTTGCTGCCTTGCCAAAACGCAAACACACATAGGCACTCCTAACTAAGCAACATTCTTTAAAAGTTAAGATCATTGCCTAGAAAGAAATATATAGCATTTTATAAATCCAAATTGATCACGCACTGCGTGTGTTGAAAATATGTACAAAAACGGGACCCCAAAACTCCATTAAACCACTTCTGAGACAATACATCACTGCACCTTTATATTGCACAGAGGGGTTTAACAACCCTTCTCCAGGAAAATATTTTACTAGGTAACAAAAAAAAAAAAAGTTATTGAAAACACATATATTTGATACTTTTGGCAATTCATTTTACTACTTGCATTTCCAATTCACTGGTATAGTTCATGAAAAAAAATATTTTCGCTGTTGGGTCATGTTATTTTTTCTCTTAATTTTTTTTTTTTCTACTTGAAAGTCACGATACGATTTCTTTCTGTGTAACAACAAAGACAGGCAAAAGCTGCTTGCCCGCCTTGGGGATCCTGTAGATGCTTTAGGGAAAACTGCTGGAAGCATAGAATACACACAAACATGCCTACAGGAAATTCTGGCATCTTTCTGCACTTCTGTATAGCCAATGTTATATCTGCAGCGGCTAAAAAAAGAGACGGGGAAGAACTAGTATGTTGTATCTTCTAAGGAACAAAAAGGCAGTATTCATTTACTAGGCAATATTGAAATAGCTAAAAAAAATTAGATAATTTTGTATCAGATGACCCGAACTGCCCCTGGCGCTTACCTGTTGCGTAGCTTGGATAAATCAGTTCATCTCACCCCCTAGCCCCCCTCCTGTCTGGCGCGAACGCACCTCTCTGGGTGAAAGCCTGGCTTGAATTTGGCCTCTGCCCACAGATGTCCCCGGAAAGGACAGAGGAAGGGACTAACAGCACAGCCACACTATGAACCTAGCTTAGGCTCAGATTCAAGTCTTCTACATCCTTTTTGCATCTAGAGAATGACTTTTCACCCGAAGCTGCTTGTGCTCGAAGGCCATTTTAGCTGGCCATCTTGGAGATGTGGACATGCGCTGGGCTTTTTCTTTGCCTTGAGTGGGTAACAAATCCATTTTGAAAGAAACCTAAACTGTAGGCATGACCCATCAGTGCCTGCCTGCAATCCATCCTCCTATCTCCCTCCCCACCCACCTCTTCCCTTTCCATATCTCCAGGAAGACTTTGATGGAGACGCTCCGTTTACTGATGTGCAGAGAACCAAGTAACATACACCTTTGGAAGCACAGGTGACATGCAGACCAGGTGACAGCAGAAGCACAGAGCCACTTTGCAGACTGTGGCTCCCCAGGGCAGTCATCGATTCCTGAAAACAAACGCTGGTCACCTATGAAGACCAACGCTGAAGATCCACGCAAGGGTTTCTGCTTATTTAACTGAATTTGTCCTGGACCACGTGTGTGCTTACTTCTGAAGAGCTTATTTCTTAAAACACTACAGGTAAGTCTAACCTTCGCTTTGAGAGAGCTACTGTAAGTACACACGAGCTCGATGTGTCCTTGTTTGTCTGGAGAACAGTCATTTTCCATTTTAATTGCTTCCTGTATGACACATTTTGTCAGGCCCCAGCTTCCTGCCAGTTGATCTCCTCACTGCATTTGTTCCCTGCTGCGCATGTAACTATGACCATGGAAGTCCATCAGCAAAAGTGCAATCAATTTGAAAGATTAACGAATCTCACGCTTTCCCTCTCTCCTCCCCCCAAAATTAGAAAGCCCCCTCTGTAGTTTCCAGCACACATCTGTCATTACACACTCCTGGGTCGCAGGTAAATTAGCAACCTGATTCTTTTCCCTGCTGTCACTTAGAAGAAAAGGGCTTCTTATTTGGCATCCAAGGAAAAGTACAGTAAACCTAGAACTAGATAAAAGGGAAGTAATCAAATATATTTAACTGTACTCAGCCAAATCCCATTATTTGTATAGATGTTAGCTGGTGCATTTGAAGAATTAGGATGGCCTTGTCTCTAATAGGAAATAGTAGTGCTTGATTGAAAAGCTCAATTTCTGAGCTAGTGTTCTTCTGTTTACCTAAAATGAGAAGTTCAGCTTTATATACACACACACACATATGTATGTATGAATGGCCATGGTGAGCTTGGCAGATATTAAAAAAAAAAAAGTTACATGTCCTTGCTTTCCCACTAAGCATGTGCATTCGGGGTGAACACAGCATCCCTGTTTTTCTTTCATAGATGGGAAATGCCTTCTCAGAGTGGGAAGTTTCCTTGGCTTGTCCTTCTCATTTCTACCTGAAGGAAATGGGGAAAATAATTTTAAATAAGTCTCCCTCTACATATCAGGGGGCACCATCTCCCTGCTGCTGTGGAGAAGAACAGCTTATGGGGTGTAAAAGGCAGGGGCAGGCTGAGCAGCCGTGGTAAAGGAACGCACTGGGAGTATCTCATGGAGAGAATAACCATGGCGAGGGTTGTAGGAGAACACAGAAAGCCTTTAGCTGATGCTAGGAGCATGAGTTTTGAAAACATATGGACACCATCACGGCAGTGCTTGGCCAAGGGGTGCGCTTTTTTTTTTCTGCCTGGGGAAGGAAGAATGCGCCACCTCTAGACAGCTGCGACCGATGGCTGCATGCACGAGTCCCTTCCTCTTCAGGAACCCCTCCAGTGCCAAAGCACACAGACTACACGGATCAAGGCTAATCTAGTTGGGAAACATAGCAAAACAACCTCCTTACCCTCACCCACAGGACCAAGCTATCTGTCAGGTTTCCCTGCGCAAACAGTGCGGGTTTTGCTGTGAAACCATTTGCTTAAGATGTTCCAACACAAGCACTGAAATTCAGGTCCGCAGATTGAGAGAAAGTCTCCCCTGGACTGTGCTCATGCCAGCACACAGCTTTTCTCAGCTCGGTTGTGTGCCCAGAAGACACTGATCTGTGCGCCAACCAGCCAGATAAGTAACTGTGGCTCTGCAGGAAGGCCCAGACCTTGAGGATGGGGAACCAGCTCACCCTGATGTAAATGGGCATAACGAGGTGAGGCGCATTCTGGTCCCAGACTCCAGTTTTACTTTGCTCAGATGAAACATTACAACTCAATGTTGTTTCAGTACTTTGGGGAGAAGAAGGAGGGAGACAAGAGTCCCCACAATGGTTTTTTACATGCCTGAGTCAAATTACCTTCTCTTCTGCGGGGCTTCTTCTGAAATAACAGATCTTACTGTAACCAAATATTGCCATCCAGGAAAGCCATTTTGCAACCAGCAAGGAGGATTCTTCCTTCTCAGCAGCCGCTGAAAAGGCCCTTTGTTCTCGGGCTGAACACCTGGAGGGTGTTATCAGCAGTGGCCTCTCCGGGCCGGCGCGCTGAGCAGCTTCAACGAGACCCATTGGCATTGGCAGCAGCACCTGGGAGCTGCTGGCACCCAAAAACCATCCCGCCTGGGCCGTTGCATGGGCAACTTTGGGTTGTCCCCCTCTTCCATGGGGACCAGTGAAACTAGCTCAGCCTGTGTTTTCTTTCTTTTCCCATGCTAAGATGAACAGCTTCACTCCAAATGGTCTTCAGACAACCTTGAGGAGGTGTCACCTCTGTAGAGAATGGAGAACAAGCCTTGGGCATCACCGTGCCATTCTGGAGAAACTGGTAATGTGAGCGGCGAATGGCTGACACAGAGCACCAGCAGCCTGGGTGCCTGGTTTGAAAGTACACCTCGAGGAGTACAAGGTGGAACTGTTGACTGGCATGAGGAGTAGAGCATCCACCAGAGAGGGAATCGCCTGAGGTGACCCAGGACAAGGCTACACGCCAGGCTGGCCCCGGACACAGCTCTCTCCTCTCTCTGTACTGTCAGCGCCGCTTCTGTTTGTGTCCATGGAAAGGTGGTCAGACCCACGACTGCTCAGAAACTCAAGGAGACTCAAGTCATTCAACCCAGCAGGTAATTCCCCGAGGGCAGAAGGTCCTTTTCCATACACCTGAGAGTAGAACTGCACTGCATAAACCATCACTGCTGGGCACATCAGCTTCAAAAAAGGTTTTCATTCTTTTGCTGCATTTTACACATTTAAAAGGAAAATTTGCACGGGGGGAGGAAAGCTGGAGAGTCAGACAGCCGGGGCTGTCAGGCGTGGATCTGCCGTGGGGTAACCTGGACACTTGCCTACATCAACTGAGTCTGTGCGGATTTTACCAGTGGCCTCAGTGGAAATTGTATCTATGAGTTATTTAGCAGGTCCAGGCCTACAGGCCTTTCTCTGTGTATTGATTTCCCACTGAAGTCACGGGCCAGACAGCCCACATCAACAAAAAAAAAAAAAAAAAAAAAAAAAAAAAAAAAATTAGAAAATACATAATTCTTCATTTCCGGATAACCCCAATAAAAATACTGACTCCTACAAGGGAGTCATACGTTGGGGGATTTCAGCAATGCCTCATCGCAGGATGCACAGCTCTGCAAAGTATTCGTTCTGGAGTAGTTCTGCCAAATACCGGGAGCAAATTGCATAATGTGAGAAGGGGCAGACCGCAGCTGGAGCTTCATCATCCGCAGTGGCAGTTCAGCATTAACGTCAAGAGTTTTTCCATACGTGATGGCATCGTTTCCATTTTCTTTGGACTGTAGCAGCAAAAGAACAAACATTTCACAAGGTTCAAATGAGCCCTTTGAGTGCCAGGGCCGAGTCCCCGTGAGGTTCAGATAAACTGACAAAATTACACCCTGCAAAAGCTTTACCTGGGACAAACCATGACTTCTGCGTTCATGCTCAAGCAGTTTGTAGCATAGGGGCCACTGTAAACCTTGGTCTCTGTCCAGACTCCAGTACCAGCTCTCCCATGACTTTATGTTTGCATCTCTTTCTAATATCTCTTTCCTCCCTTTCTTCCTCACAAAGGGAAAATTTCCAGGTTTGGTCCTTTTAACTTTGTTCGTGGTAGCACTCTTGACAGAAGGACTTAGTGTCTATTTAGCATCTTTGCAAGGAAAAGGGAGAAACTTCTCGGTTACATAAAAGTTTGTATCAAAATTCAAGAATCCGGATTAATTATAGGAGACTTGCCTTGTATCATTCAATTTGTTTGAATAGCTTTAAAGATTAAGCAGATCCAAGGCCTAACAGAACCAGAGCCAGTAAGACAATAGCTGAGATTTTCCTTTGAAACAGAATCTACAGGTGGTTTCTGTGAGTTTCTGTGTCTATCTGCCCGGCTTTTTTATTTTTATGTCGTATCCAATGTCACAGAACCTGGCAGTAGAAATCATATAGCAATTTGTGAAAGCTTGTTGCTGTTCTAGATATCATATAGTCTGTTCCCCACCAACAAAGACAAACCCAATGCCTTTACTCCTCGAGTTTTCATTCAAAGGATAATGATCTCTGGTAACAAAATATTTGGCGGTAGCATTATTTAAAATGCACAGAGGAAATGTTTGTCCCTAATTCAAGGGACTGTGGTCACACAGTCTCTATTCACTTGGTATTTACCAACGAATGCCAAAGGCTAAGCTGCAAAAAGGCCAGGAACAGAGTTAAGTTTATCACACTCCGTCCTTCACCCATCCCATTGTAAGGGAGGAAAAAAGTAATTACTGAATTTCTTTGCGGCCAGAGAACTTATAAACTCTGTGTTATACCCAGCAGGCTGTAATGGCTCCTTCGGTAAATATCTAATTAAGCAGTTGGGGTGGGTTTGGGGTTTTTTTTTCTTTCTCCGCATACTTTTGTGTTTTAAAATCCCTTTGCATTAAACGACTTCTCGAGTTTTCCAAATTTCTCACACGCACAGAAAAGGGGAAGTAAGAAA
>NW_009259044.1:571849-579686 GCF_000687185.1 Egretta garzetta | reverse complement strand
GGCTCAGCCCCGGCCCCGGGGGTGCGGGTCCCTGGCGCGGGGACGGAGCCGGGCCGGGGCGGCTCCTCCCCTGCGCCCCCCGATCGCTCCTGCCCCTTCTCCCTCGTTAGGAAAGTGTTAGAAAGTTGCTGAAGTGCGAAATGAGCCTGCGAAATCTCGTTGTCCTCATTAAACTCTGACAAGGAGGGTGACAAGAAGCAGCGGAGGGGAAACAATGCGGGCAGTGTTGGGGAGAGCCCCGCGCCGGGGCAGCCTTTGTGCCCGCCAACAAAAGCTCTTGTCTGCGTGTGTTAAAGTCCATTAAACCCCGGCAGCCCCAGGTGCAAACGCCAGCCCGGAGAGGCCTCGCCACCTTCCGCGCCCGCTGAGCGCGGCGGCAGCACCATGGCTCTGCCCTCCAAGGCCGGGGCTGTTGGGGTGCCAGGGCTGCAAACGGGCAGCGGGCGGTGGGGTGTGCACGCTGAGGGCCTCTTAATGAGGACCCAGCTCTTCGTTAATGGGCCCGCAACGCAAGCATGCAAACCTGGGTGGGTTTCGTTCTCTTTTTTTGAGTGCCCCCCAGATTGGGCTGTCGCCCGCCTCGCCAGCAGTGGAAGCGAGGGCTCTGCTGCGGGAGGACGGGAGACAATGTCGCCTATTGTGCTGCCCAACCCCTCGCCGGAGGGGACATGGATGGGACCCCACAGCCTGGGGTTGTGGATGGGGACCTGGTGCACAAGAGGCCCAGCAGACGTGTGCAGGGATTTGGTTTGTTCTGCCGTGCCTCATCCAAGTGAAGCTGTGAAATCACCGAATCCTTATAGAAAGTACCCCCAAAGGTCAGGAGGACAGCAGTTTTCCAGCTCCTGGTTCAAACAGTAGAATTCAAGCCAAAAGGTGCAAAAGAGAGGGACTATGCAACAGCTAACCACAAAAAAAAATAAAGCCTGGCACTGGTCAAAGCCTATAAAAACAACCTCACCACAGCGTTAGCGTTTCATGTGACTGGCACGGCGCTTTGTCCAAGTATTTCCAGGTTCTGTTGCAACAAGTCCGCATCACTTTATCCCCAGTGGGTCTGCCTGGGATCTACCCCCCGGCTATTTTAAAATGTGCTGTTAATAACAATTCATTACAGTTGATAGAACTGGGAGACTTGCCTTTTATTTTGCAATTAGACCTAAAGGCTCTGATCTGGCAAATGCTATGCACCGTAAGCATGTGAGTAGCTCTGCTGAAGTCATCTGGGACTGCTCATGTGCTCAACCTTAAGCCCGTGTGAGTTTGCAGGATCAAGGCTTGAGACGGTATCTTCTTTAAAGATATTTGTTTACCTGCTCTGTTCTGTATTTTCTAGGTTCGTGACTGCGCCCTGCAAGACCATTTCTCTGGGAAGACCTGAAGTGGCTGGAGTCAGCAGGGCACAGCTCACAAGTACTATTATGAAGCCAAATGGTTCTTCCCATAAAAAAAAATTGTTTGCGGGAGCTTGATTCGGGAAGACGTTATGGCACCGGGTACGTTGCATTGCAAACGGTTCAGCTGTGCGAGCCTGTGTGTACTGAGGCGTTAATGCAGAGTTGTTGGGCATTGGGCCCAGAACAGATGTGATGATGAGTGAGAGCGAAGAGACAGGGAGGAAGGAGCAGAAGAAGAAAGCGCATTTTAGGCTCCTCCTAGGCAAACGCCACTTCCAAAACTTGGGCACTGGCCCCAAATGCCTCTTATCAAGAGAAAGTAGGAATCGACATGATCTGTGGAGAAAGCAAACGTATTTGTTTTTTCACTTGCCAATCCTGCAAACAATAGCTGTTTGTAGGCAAATAATCCTCAGGTCTGCATCGCTAGATCAATGCAGGGAGTGGTTCCCATCGGCTCCGCGCTGCCAGACACACTGAAAGGTTTGTAATGAAACAGGTCCTTGAACTTCCTCGCAGCACAGACGCTATCTTAGTAGGTTATCACGCACTTGCTTCTGTTCCTGCTCCCACTCTCCTCGTCTTCCCATGCGAGGCCTGGCAGGGAAAAGTGAAGGCAAGAGGAAATAGAAGTTGTTTTAATATAAAAGGCTTCAAAATGTTCAGCTGTTTGTTATTTCCTTGCCACTAACTTTTCCAATTTACTTTTGGAGCCAAGGCAAACTAAAGGGAAGGCCAGCCCTTGTGCACAGTCACAGTTTAATACCTATGATATGCATGAAGAAAATTAATTTGATTGAGGATTTTGCTTCATGAAGTAATTACAGTGCAAAGTCTAAAAAGGCTGTGTTTTGCCTTGAGCCACCAAAGTCCTGGTTTGCATCATGAGGTCATCTTTAGGATTACAAATGCTTACACAAATGGCATCTCACAGTATCTCGTATCGCTTCTCTCTACCTTTACTGACAGATGTTGCGGAGGTGGAGAGGAATGGGAAAAGAAACTCTTTTTCAGCCCCAGGTGAGTTAAAACAGAACCTTTAACCTATAGGGCACAAGAAGGGTGATCCAAGTACTGGGAGAATGCTGAGTTCATGGAGTAAGGCTGCTTCAAACTCCAAGATATATCCAATACCTACAACCCTTCTCCACTGATATCAGCTAGCACAGCCCAAGTAAGGTTGGATTAACTTAAAAAAAACCCCACGTAATACATACGATTTCCAAAGGATCTTCAGGACAGCCTGATCTTCTTTTTATTTTTTAAAAAAGGGCATCTCTCTGGATTCCAGTCCTTTTGAAATTGCATGTGAACACTTTGACAAACTGAGTAGAACTGTCTTGGTATAAAATGGCAGACTTTTTCATTAATTTTGTGTCATTTGCAATGTCTTCTGCAGCTGAAGGCAGCAGTTCAGTTATCACCATTTCTCCTACTTGTTCTATATGGCAGCTGTTCAGGTCTGGCTTCAGTGAACTCAGCAAAAACCTGTGTAAAAGCCAAACTTTTAAGCACCGGTAATTACCATTAGATTGCTACATAGAGGTAGATATATATATGTATACACACACATAGGTCAGACAGGTAAATAAGCAAATCCATGCCTTTGCTACTAAATAGCTTCTTGCACTGGGTATCCAAGGGGCTGGTTTTCCATCTTTGTATTCTCTGTGTCTGGAATAAAGAAGCCAGCCCAGTAAGAGGGAACCAGGCTGAGGGAGCTCACTAGCCCTTATTTGTTTCTGGGGTCTGGAATGGATCTTGGGATTTTGCAGCCAGAAAATATTTGGAAAAACCAAGCAAACCAAAACCCACTGGCGAAGCATGTGCCTCACTCCCTTCAAATGGCCAGCCCGTATCAATTAAACAGTCCACTACTGCTACCAGGGAGCCTGTAAAATGCCAATCATATTGTAGTTCAAAACAATCCGCCCTGCTGCTAGCCCATCTCGTGGTAAATTTGATCAAGAGTGATGAAATTTATGATTTTTAAGTTTGCTTAGAAAAATGAACACAAACCCTAGAAAACTACACACGGAAAACAAAGTTACAGGACAAATAAGTTTACAAAATCTGGCACAGAAAAATAAGAAAATTCCCAGATTAAAATGATGGGGGAGCAATGCCCCGTTGGCTGCACGTTCTGCCTTATCGGGGTGTTTAGGTGGGAGATCTTCAGATCCAGCTTCTTGCACAATTACTGCCGTAGCTGAGTTCAGTGGGAGCGGAGCTCCAAATCTCTGTCATCTCAAGTACTCAGACTGTAGGTGACTCACATTGGGAATCCAAAATCACAAAGATCCTTTTTTTAATTCATCACCGCCTGCCTTCTTTCTTCACTGATAATACAGGGTCAGCATCCTCTCAAAATTACTGGAAAAGGAAAAGCTGCATGTGAAACACCCAGGCATGGCTGTCACGAGCATCATGGAAAAACCATACAGAAATGAATAATTTCGTGCCCAAAGCAGAGTTTGAATAACAGGCAGTAAAAAGCCCCGTCACCGCACATTAAACAAGAGGAGAATAAATCATGAGGGGAGCCGCTCTCTCGGGAGCAGCAACCATTGCCAGTGCGGAGTGAGGGGGGTGCCTGTAGGAAAAGGGCACGGATAACTCAATTACAGCTCATCAGTATGTGCACAAACAGGCGAATTCTGATCACTCCGAGCTGTTGAATGCTGGAGCATACAGCCTCCATAGCCTTTTAGAGTATATTGTTTCACACATGTATTTATGTCTGTGTGTGTGTGCGCTTTGGAGTACATGTAAAATAAGCAGAACAAACTTTGGCTTTGTGCCACGTTAACTACTCTACAGAGCTATGGGACTTCTGGTCAGCTGGAAGTACAGGCTGAGGTTTAGGTGCAAAATATTGAACCATCAACTGGTCAACTTGTACAGCTGTTCTCAATGGCTATGGCAGTGCTGACTGGGCTAGGCACAAACCATGGTCCTGCAGGTGAATATCTGCCCCGCTGCCAAAGCTGTCTTCATCCATAGAGCAGGAAGCCAAAGTTGTCTAGAGCAGTCCTGCTCTCGGGTGATCTGGAGATGCCTTCACTGATTCTCTGCATACAACACACACACACACACACACACCCCTGGCACTCCCAGTGTGGAGCCAAGACATAAGGCATGGCTACAGGAGCAGAGAGTATTTGGAGGAGGAGTTACCACCAGCAATAGTCCCTTCATTATGGTTAAATGAGGTGGGGAAGTCTGAGAAATTAATTCCTGCAGAGACCCTTGGCATCATAGCAGATAGGGAGATGGCTACATCATAGCATGAACATGTCCCGTGACTGCGCTTGGCACAGACCGACAGACTGGCACGGCAAAATGTGGTCAGGTCTAATTCACGGTGGCAGATCTAAGAGTGTATATGTCTGACCCAACAGAGGAAAGGCAATCTTTGTGCTGGCTGGCAGAGAGGAGCTGGGGTACTCACAGTCTAGAAACTTTCCGTGAGATACGGCTCTGCGGAGAAGCGCAGCACCAGGGAATTCACAGCTCTCGCAGTCAGTGCAGCAGGTTAAGGATACATATTGCAGCCATCTCTGCAAACACTGCTGCAACAGTAGAACATAACAGGGTGACTCAATAGTGGTGTGACCTTTCATTAACAGACGTCTGTTTCTGACACATTTATCAACTGTTACAAACTTAGGTAAACCCCGTTTTTTCAGTGCTTCTCTCTGAATGGTGGCGTGGCCCTCCTGGGGCATGGGAATGAATATAAAACATTTCTCACTTGTTCTGATCGGGGCTCTGCTGTTGCTTTTAGGGCATCTCCCGCTGAGCTCACCATTCAGCAGTCTGGAGGAGCGAGCGTTTCCACCTCCGTGGATCTGATACAAGCACCAGCAAGAGAGGACACATCTCCCGAGGCTGGTGGAGTTGTTCCCGTTTACGGTAGGACTGAGTTTGCCCAACAAGGGACCAGTGAGTGTCCACAAAACTCTTTGACGGTGGAACGTTTTGTTACTCTTCTCGTGATGTTACTAGGGGAAATATTGCATACAGCTATGGATATTGGTTAACGTTTATTACTGCAGCTCATTCATATGTCACTGACTCACAATTCATTCACTTCGTACAGCCTTTTAAAAGCCTTACACATCCCCAAACCCTGCATGTGGATCTTTTTTGCCGTAGATATACGTCACGCTTGCATCAAAATGAACTCAAAGAAGTAATAATGCCTAAAATAATTTCCCCAGGAATGTCTTGCAAAAAATCTTCCTGATGAGAGATAAGACACAAGGTCATTCCACAGGAGACAACCCACTGGCCACTGGAATGACTCTTTAGACACTGCTTGTCCTGGAACTTCTTATTCACCATTCTCCTCATCCAGATATTTTGTCCTCTGATTACAAGAGTATTTTCCACTGCAGCTGAGCATTTCTGTGGGCAAAATACAGACAAATAGATAAATTCTGTCGATATTGTGTCACCTCTGTAATGATTTCCTCCTTGCTCCCTGATATTCGAACTATCAAACTATTGCCTGTCGTGTTGTGGTACATTACAGTAACGCCAGAAATGGCAAATTATCAGAGGCACAAAAAAGTTCTGTTGCCAGATCATGTCACTGGCCCTAAAATGGATCGGTGGCCATGTCTCTTCTGGGAAGAACAGACAGAAATGTCTTCCATCTTAGACTTTAACTCGCACATCCTATCAGTCACCTCCTAGTTTTGTTGATGACATCTAAGGATAGCTTGGATCCAGGCTCCTCTTTGGACCAGGATTATGTGGGGTTTTGGTTAAGAGATTCTTCTATCTTTGGTGCTTTTGTAGCTTTTGTGGGAAATAGGAACTGGACAGTTAAAAACGGACAGCTTAGAAACAAATATTTTGCTGTGGTAATGTATCCCTTTATTTTCTGAGAATGCTCATTTGATTCTGCCATTGCATACAAGGATACTCCCACAAATTATTTATAACTGAAGCACCTTCGTGTCTGAAAATTTCATCTTGCAACTGTTAGGCAGGATGAGTCCTTCAGTATTGACAGTTCGGTAGAAATCAGTTCAATGATTTGTCTTGTAAAGACACATAGGTTGTGGGAGGAAAAAAATCTTTGTTATTGTCAGCTCTGGTGAACCAAGCACCATCCAATAGGTTCTCACCTGGGCAGTGGACCTCCAAGAATATGCTGCAGGAAGTGGGGTTTGATTCATCGGTGGTACTTTCCCTTCTGAATCAGCACTAACTCTTATGCCGCTATGATATCACAGGCTATCTGCCTTTGGAAGCGCTGAGTATTTTTAATCATTCTAACAGCAAAGTGCTGACTATTGCCGGGGATTACAGATTCCATGAAACATTTTGTAAGATAACTTCTGGCATCTTGCCACTTGTTATATGGAAAATATGTTGTATTATCTTCCATGTGTGTGTGGGTGTTAGGGTGCTCCTAGTGTCCTGGCCCCCAGCCTGCAAAGACTTACACATATTTTTTTCAGAGTGAAGTTAAGCAATACATAATGAACTTGTTCAGGCGCAGAGCCTAGATCTGTCACTGTAGACATGTTCCATATCCTTTAGGACTTCTTGAAAGACGGCATCCTTCTCGATGTTCGTAGTACGCTACTGTGAACACCATGATGGAGGTTGACTGTGTGGGACACAAGTATACTGGATATTGTTGTAGGAAGTTTCAGCTGAAGGGTGTCGTGCCCCGGTAGGTCCTGTCCCAGTAGGCTGAAGTCCTTTGACTGGGATAGTCAAACCGGGGTGGTCAAACTGGTCCCAGGCTCACGTATGCACACGGGATGTGGAGGAGTTGCTGTCAGCCACACATCAGACGTTTTGATGTAATGCTTCTTCCTTCTCTCCTCAGTCAGCCCTGGAAAGCTCTTCAGAGGCGCTGGGTGAAGGATGGGGCGTAGCAGGTTGGGGTAAGGAAGTCAGGGCGCCAGGAATGGCAGGGAAAGGCCCTCGTTGCTGGGGGCAGAGGGTGTGACATGGCAAGTGAGGGGAGAGCCTTCCAGGCAGTCCGCTTCCCAACACCGTGCCTAGGGAGAGTGGGGGTGCTCCTGTGGAGACCCGCGCAAGTCTCCTCCTGTGACCGACTTCTGGGCAGGTTTCGGTGGGACGCAGAGGCAGAAGGCAGCAGAGGGCACGTCCCTCCCACGCCCACCCTGGTGCCACCTTTTGGGAGAAGCCAGGGTGGCTGCTCTGCTCCCCAAAGCCCAGCCGGCTGCGACGCGGCCCCCTCCTTCGCTGCCCTCACCCCGAGCAGAGGCCCTGACCAACGGTCCCGAGGGGTCCACAGCCGCATGGGCCTCACCCCGTCCCGGCCCCGCGGGGAGCCCCGAGGAGGGGAGCCCTGAGGGAAGGGAGCCCCGAGGGAAGGGAGGGGAGCCCTGAGGGAAGGGGGCCCCACGGGAAGGGAGCCCTGCGGGCAGAGAGGGGAGCCCCGAGGGAGG
>NW_009259044.1:568099-571301 GCF_000687185.1 Egretta garzetta | reverse complement strand
TGGTGGTGGAGTATTATTATTATTTTTTTTTTCTTTAATACAAAATTTTCTCCCTCACTGTCGTTTTTCTTAGTCTTTTTTTACTCCTCCCACTGCCCTAGACACTAGGCTTATGGAGGTGTAAGGGTGGTTGAGTGACTGGAGCAAACAGGCGACTGTGGCGTTTCTAGTGGAGCTGCAGTTGCCCCAAACCCTAAAGCCCAAGAGGCCATATTATTATTATTTTTTTTTTCTTTAATACAAAATTTTCTCCCTCACTGTCGTTTTTCTTAGTCTTTTTTTACTCCTCCCACTGCCCTAGACACTAGGCTTATGGAGGTGTAAGGGTGGTTGAGTGACTGGAGCAAACAGGCGACTGTGGCGTTTCTAGTGGAGCTGCAGTTGCCCCAAACCCTAAAGCCCAAGAGGCCAAAATTTTTAGGAAAATAAAATAAAATTAGAACATATGTGGTGCTGCCCCAGGTACTTGCAGGCACCTTTCCCTGGCTGCGTGGCAGGCCCCGGTGCTGGCCGGCGGCAGGCCTGCCGTGTGAGGGCTGTTGATGCCATGCTGGCCTGTCCCCTCCCGGTCACCCTGACGGCCATCTTCCCCAGCGCAGCGCTCAAGCCCACCCAGTCAATGCTTTTTAGCGTCATGTTAGTGCTCAGGGAAATCGGATTTGGGTGGGGTGAGCCCAGGCAGAGGCGAGGAGGGGTTTATCCGTGAGGAAGCTGCTTGCCTGGGTTGCGCTCAGCCGTCCTTGACCCAGCGTGAAGCTCCCCTGCGGTGGGATGGGGCCCTGCTGGGAGGGGGCTCAGTGTCAGGGGGTGGTTTTAGGTCTTGGTGAATGCAGGGAACATGGAGGAGGGACAGTGTCCTGCAGGACTGGGCCTTGTGAAAGGGCTCTGTGATGGGACTGGGGCTACCCTGCAGCTCCCGAAGAGGAGTGGTGCTCACGTATGTCTTGTTGGTGGCTTGCCGTCCCAACAGAGCTGCTCCATGGCCTCCCCGCAGGACGAGGAGTCAGGCAGCAAGCCCGCACAAACCTGTATCTCTCCACCGATCTTCCCTTTAAATAGTTGCCTGACATCTCAGATTTAACCAAAGGCTCCTGAGCTTGATAACTCTGTCCCTCAGAGGTGAGGCTGGTGTTGGTGTGGAGCTGTGCACCGCTGCGGAAATCCCTGCTCCCTAACACAGCCGCAGCTCTGCGGTAGCCAAGTCGGTTTTTGTTCCACAACAGCCTGACCCCGCTGTCTTGCGCAGCGGGGAAAATATCCCGGCTGGTTACGCTGCTAGGCAGCCTTGACTGCCATAATTTGAACTATGTGGCTGGACTAAAAGAGCTGGAGGGGCTGAATGAGCGTATTAATTACTGTTAAATTTCTGTATTAAGTATTAAAAAAAAAAAAAAGGCAGAACTTGAAGTTCATTCTCTTGCAGTGAGAAGGAGTAAACAGCGATAGCTTATCCAGTGGGGTGTTGATTTGAATTATGCATCCAAAGTACTGAAACAGATTAGCAATTAGTGGTAATCACTGGACTAGATCAATTTCTAACATCCCAAATTTATCTACTCTTTCTTTGTAAGGTGAACTTGTCATTTAACAGCAAATTGGATCTGCAGCTGCTGATTGCAGAATGGCGTAACGCTGCACAAACTGCTCTTTCCTGTGTCCAAAATGGACACGGCCATTACAGTTCTTTTTAAACATCCAAATGTTCTGTTTTTTGTTATTTTTATTGTTGTGAACACTTTTAAATACGCCTTTGGGACCTGATCCTGCAGCCGTGTATGTTTTACAACACGTGTTTTTTATTCTCCAGAGTTTTGCCAGAGACTCTGTGCGCTGAAGGTATCAAGGTAGTCTCTTAAAAGTGGAAACCTATGTTAATTAAAAGTGTGAATTTGACATTTGATCTGATGCTCCCGGTGCATCTGAGAAAATAATGAGCCACAGTCAGTTTTCATAAAACTGCGAGGGGTTTTCTACAAGCTCTGAGTTTCACCAGATGTTTACAGCTGACGGCACACTTTCCTCTGTTCAGTGGAGATTTTTATTTTCAGTTCTACCAGTTACAGGGCTGGGGGAGAGGAAAAACTTTCAACAAAGATCTTACTTATAGAGCAGCTTAATACTTGTCATGGGTGTGTGATGGAAGCGATCTGTCCACAGTCCCGCGTCCCAAATCCTGGGTATGAAGCATGAATGGCCGATACGCTGTTCTGTTTGATTTCAAGTCCTGGCACCAAAGACTCAGGCTATGTGGTGGGATTCCCAGAATGATGCCAGCATATATGTTACATTTAAAACAGCCTGATCCTGTCACTGTCGTGTTTTACTAGTTCTTCTAGGAACATCGCTTTCCCATCCCAACCCTTTCACGTAGAATTAATATTGAATGCAGAGGAAAAACAGCATCCTTCCCCAATCTTTGGTTCGTGAGCATATATCTGATGCTGTAATTTTACAGTTCCTGTCATATCTCCCAAATTTATAATACGACTTTCTTCATTAGTGAAACAAAGGAAAACTGAAGTTAACATGCATAAATGTTAAAATGCAGCACTTGGAGCATTTGTGTCAAGTTAGTTAATATTTCTAACACTGTATCTTTTCTTGTGACTTCACTTGACAACTTTTTTGCCAAAATTCTCTTTTTCTCTGCCTGTCCGAAACAGGTGGGTCCAAAAGTGCAGCTTCTATACCAGTTACATCTTAGATGCTTTTTGCAGAAATAGCCAGGAGAAACTCCTTTCAGGAAAAAAACTGCCCAAGGCAAGAAAACTATGACCCAAAGCAGTGGGAATTCCGAATGTAAGGGATGCAACATTAATCTCCTGGTGGTGTGTAGAGACTCATAAATAAGATTGCAAATGTGGATGACTTCCAAGCAAAAGTACTAGCTTACAGCCGCTAACAGGCTACTAATAAAGATTACTTCATCTAATCTTACTTGAAGTATATTTATAAAATATAACACTGCCAAGTTAGATCACAGTGTGGATAAGATGCATGTTGAATCAATTAATTGTATATAGGTATTCATGTTCTGTTTACAGTGAGTAACAACACTCTAGTATTTAATGCATTTTCAGTTGCGCAACACTGGGACTGTTTGTTCTTTCTCTGGAAATACAATATTTTGAAACACTTAAATCTTGTCATAGACGACTCCAAGTGACGTGGGAGGCTTCATCTAGCCTGTGACAAGGCATGG
>NW_009259044.1:561024-568086 GCF_000687185.1 Egretta garzetta | reverse complement strand
CGCGTGCCCTTCCTCCCCCCCTCCGTAGGGGGGCGGGGGGGGGGGGGGGAAGGGGGGTAAGTGGTAGAAGAAGCCCAGGGCAGGATACAAACAACCAAGTAATATTGTACGCTGACATTTCATTTGTAGCATGTAACAAGGGGCTCCTTTTGCTTGAATCATAAGAGTTTCTCTTGGTCTCTGCTTGCTGTTCCCATGGAGATGTATTTCAAAAACTGTCTGTTTCTCATTGCCAAATTATGGTGTTATACTGTGTGGGCCCCATCCTCTGCCTTTCTCTTGCTCAAAACTAACTGGGTGCATGAAGGTTTTTTTGCCTGTTCTCTGGCTAAGGTTCTAGTTTGGATAAATGCTGTCTGTATCACAAATAGTCTCCCTGGGAGGGAGACTGAACACGCTCGACTCTGCCATCAATGGAAATTGAAGAGCCTCGGGACCTTTGAGGAGTACTTGTGGCTTTTTGCATTGTCTACATTAGGGTTTTTTCTTTCTCCTCCCCATCCGACTCCCCTTGCTCTCTCTCCAGATATTTATTAACAATGAATGGCATGATTCTACAAGTGGAAAGAAGTTCCCCACCTATAACCCTTCAACGCTGGAGAAAATTTGTGACATTGAAGAAGGAGACAAGGTAAGTGTTGTTGGAAAGGCAGTGCAAAAGACAGCTTCCAAGGGACTTACTTTTGTAGGGAAGCACACAGAGGAAAAACTGGCTTTTAATGACAGTCTGGCCAGACTGTGAGCTGGAGGTCGGGGACACTAGATGTGCTGCTCAAGAATTACATAGGGTGGGTGGGATCAATCCTGTCCAACTCATCAGAGTCACTTTCCCTGGTAGGAACCACCAGTTGAACGCTAGCAGAGGAATAAGATTCAGCATCCTTCTTGTGTTATAGGCTGGAAGGAAGCAGCCAGTTTGAGGAAACAGCAAGGATGGTGTATGCACATCCCTGGCAGAACTTGGGCTGTGTGGTTTAGACACAAGCTGGCAGCCTGTTGGAGACACTGAACTGAAACTTAGCCTTTTTTAAACACAATCAACAAATCACCTGAGTGCTTGGGGGAATTTAAGCTCAGTCATGCAGACACTGCCCACTTTCTGCTAGAGATGTGGTGCTGCTTTTCCAGCTGGTATTATCGTGGGTTCTGGCTTCCTGCACAAATGTGGCAACTCTCGGTCAAAACCAAACCAGTATCTCTCAAGAACTTTAGTCCCTGGCCCTGGTGTGCTGTAGAATAGCATGGGACATAACTGCTTGGGTTTGGTAACAGTCTGAGGTAAGGAAAAGTCAGATGTGACACTTTTTGTCCAAAACAGCTCATCACACATGGGCCAACTGGCCTGATCTGTGGGAAAGAGCTGGCCCAAGAGCTGGCTCTTTGCAGTATGTCATGGGAAGGTGATTCACAGCTGCTGTGCTGTACCAGGGCTTTGGCTGCTCATTGCTGGTGGCAGTAAGTGACGGGTAGTGTGGGCATTTCTGCCAGTACTGTGGTAACTTTTTGTTGGTATCTAAGCTGTCTGATGCTTGTGAGGCCCAATGCCTGGTTTCCAGCCAGGTAGCTGCCTTGGGGATCCTTTCCTAGTAGGAGTGATACTAGTTGATCTAGTATCGATGGGGAATCTGTGCATCCATGGGGCAATTAGATTGAGGCAGAGCCAAACATTATATTTAATTCCTTTATACTAATTGGGTAGGACACAACTGTGTTTAATTGCAGTGGCATGTAAACAGCAGAGTTGAAGCTAACTCTGATGCAACTGTATTTTGCTAGGCAGAAACCATGACGTTGCTATTGTTCCCTGAGCTAAGTGTCTCCTTAAGCAGTTACAGAGCATTACATGGGTATTTCAAGCCTGCTCCTCTTAATGACTTGGTTAAAGAAAATTGCTATGCAGATCTAAAAGGCCAGTCTTGCAGCTTGCCTCCTCGAGACTTGTCCCTGCCTGAATTCAAGGACAGCTTTCAGCTTCTAGCTTGCAGGAGAGTCACTGTAAACCTTCCTTGGGGCCAGTCAGTGGAGCCCTCTGCCCGTGGACACTCAGTATAGATGTCCAATTCCTCAGTGCATAGAATAATTGCAGGCAAGGATGTGAGTTACCTGTACCTTGGGTGCCAAAAGCTGCCTCTTCCACCCTTTTACATCACACAGGCTTTTTCATTTTTATTTTTTGCTCGAAGTAGGTTTTTGTGAGGGACTGTGTGGGATTGGACCTGGGCCTGGATTAGTTAGAAGGCAGTCGGGGGTGAGAAGCATTCCAAACTAGCTGTTTGGTCACTGGTGACAGTTGACCATGTCCCACTGTCCCCTGGGCACACTGAGACCCCCTTTGCCCTGCTTGAACATCCCTTCCTAGGTCTGTAACTCCAGTCTGGTGTTACTACAGAAAGTGGTGAGTTATGTTTGGTGGTGCTTTCCAGCATCTTGTCCCCATGTGCCACCATACTTGGTTGTGCTGGTCAGTACCACCACAGGGGTGGCAGCTCCTGGTACTGGCTCTGGCTTCAGCTGTGCTGTGCCAGGGTTGGCTCTGCCCTCACAGCAGACTGGGAGCAGGACTCTACTTCCCTAGCCCTGAACAGAAACCTGCCCCTCCCTGGCCATGCAGAGTATGTTTTGCTTAGCCTGCACGTGAGGGGTGGGAATTTGGCAGCCAATATCTCAGTGATGACAATTTAGTCTGGTGCTGAAACTTGGCCAATGCTTTATGAGGCTAGGAGCAAAGGTTTTGTTGTTTGTTCTTTACACAATTTAAGACAGTATTGCCTTTGATGGGATAGTTGGGGGATAAAGGGAAGACTTGTGTGGAAAAAGAAGCACTGAAAATAAAATGGCAAATGCTTCCAGTGGATGCTTGGAGGCTCTTTGCCTCCCAAAGAACAGCTTAGTGTCTAACTGTTTGCCAGGTTGATAATGGGGAAGGAATAATGTTCTTCATTAGACTTCTGCCCCATTGAATTAAGCCCCAGAATTTCCACCCTGTCTTGGTGTTACCATGTGAAAGCAAAAATACTTGTGCCGTTGTAATTTCTCTGATGCTGTCAGTAACACTTGAAGACAGGCTTTTTTCTTCTAGCAGCTTGCTAACATCCATCAAGGGCAGGGGGAAAGGTGCTCCTTCCCCAAAGGAGTGCCCAGCTCAGGTGGCTGCCACAGAGTGTGGGCAGCAGGTCCACAGCTGTGACTGTTGATCAGACTCGACGCTGTGGAGTGTCTGTCATGATCATTTCTAAGCAGTTTGCTCTCCCATGTGAATCTTTGAAGGGCTGTAAGAGGGTTTTGTTCACATGCATCCACCCCTGCCTCAGACTGCAGCAACAGGCTGAGGTAAGAGACTTCAGGAATATTATTCCCTACAGCAGACTTACAATGCCCTTGATAATGGTTTTGGACACTTGGGGCTGTTAAGATGCTGGTTTGAACTTTGGTTCAAAAGTTACAGCAATGCACAGGCTGCAGAGGACTTGCAGGGGAGCAAGTCAGCTCTGAACCTCTTCTAACTGAGAAACTGTGGCATGCTTGTGCCCTGTGTCAGAAAAGTGAGTTTCCAAAGTTACACACAGGGGAGGCTTTTTGAAAAAAGTTAGTAATGGAATTGAAGAAAGATGGTCTCCACTGGGTGTGCTCCATCCCTGGCATGTCTCCTTACTGGCCAAACTGAAGCAGTGTTCTGCACACTGAGCCTGAAGCAGAGCAAGGCTTTTATACAGGTGTCTTCCCTACCTACAGAGCCAGTGGGGTGATGTTCTCTCTACTGCCTCAGCAGCAGGCTGCAGAGGAAAAAAGGGCAGGATAGAAATGGAGCAGCTATGAGCAGGACTTGATGTAGAGGAGGAAGGTGGAGGAGGTAGCTTAGAACAAAGAACGGTGTGGGGAAATGGTATGCGGTTGTGTAACTGGGGGTTGTATCATAATGCAAACATCCAGGGTGGGTATGGAGGTTTGCAGGCATTTCCCAATGCTGTAAATGCTTGACTTTGCAATCTTAATATTCTCTTTGCAGAGCTTTTTATGTAATACTCGATAAATCTGTATAGATCAGAACGCAGCACCAGGATGCACAGGCCTCCTCCTCCTTGTGGTTTTGTGTACCACAGTGTGTCCCTGGCACCTTGACAGTTACGAGTCTTTGTCACGCATTGTGCCTACCTATTGCAACATGCCTGCAATGAACGTGCCATTCAGACTCCCCTAATGCCTAGTCATAACAGGATGGATTAAGAATGGCATTTCAGCCTTCCTGAAGAATTTCCTTGTTTTTGCTGGTCTCTCAGGCCTATTGAGGCTGTGCAGGCTTACAAGATCTCACTTGGTGGTGCTACCCCTGGGGGTGTTCTGGGAAAGCCTTTTTGCTTGTGTGATAGTGATTGCAGTCTCCAAGCTGCTATGTATACCCAGCATGTCCGCGAAGAGAGACAAGAATGAAGACAACTAGTATTTGCAGGAGCTGCAGCAGGGCTCGGGTGCTCCCCTCTTCAGAGGATGGGGAAGGTCTGGCCATGCACTGAAGTCCTCTACCCACACAGCCACCTCATCCCTGTTCCTCTGGGTGCCAGGGTGGTGGGAGGTCCTGCAGAACTAAGGGCATGCAGCGTTGTGGCCTGTGCCATTCCAGACCCAATGCTCTGCACGTCAGTGCTCCCAGCCTGGTCACAGAAGCTAATTAATTGTTGCTAAGGGAAGACTTCTTTAAATCTGACACGCTTCTTGTGTTTCTTTGTCTGCTTTGTCACATAAAACATTGCCTTCTTTCAGCTTGAGTCTTCATTCCAGCAGGCAGGATGGGGAGTACATAAGCACGCAGTGGCTGGTGGTGTCTTCTGGCTTTTGTGATGTGCCAGTTTGAATCCAGACCAACTCAACTGAAGCGAACCATTCTGAAGGCCCATCCTGCCCATGGGTGATGGGCCCCAGGCAGGACATGCCTGCCTGCACACAGCAGCTGCTTGCTACCTCTGCCTTGCCAGCACCCTTGCTTCACCAGAGCCATTCTTAACCCCTTGTAACAGCACAAGTTTCCTCCAAAGGTTTCCCCCTCAGTGCCCTTCCAAACGGGTGGGGTTCTTTTCCTGGCAGTATAGGCCAGACTGTTTTAAAGCTGTATAATCTTCTTGTAAAGAAAAGGAGCCAAACTTAGAGTAAGGTGCCATTTCAGTGGGTGATGACTTGCTGTTTTCTCCATTAACTTTTTGCTGTAACAAGGCAACATGTCTCCCCATAACATTTTTCTTAGCTGAGCACCACAGATGCTCACATGAGGGGAGAATGGCCAGACCTTGTTGGATCAGCGCAGAGGCTTACTTTGTAATTGTATCCAGGCAAGACTTGAGATAAGACATAAATGAGAGCAACTGGTGAAGTGCTATGAGGAATGATCAAGGCCTGAAACCCTTGCTCCTTTCCCACCCTCTTGAGCCATATATTGCAGTGAGGTGCAAGATCTCCATCAGCTGAAGTGAGGCATGGGCTGTGCCAGACATTACGTAGAGCAGGATTCTGTCCAAAGCCAGGGTGAAGTATGCTTTATGTATGCTTGGGGTACAATCTTGGCCTTGCGGATGTTGATGGCAGTGTTCCCATTGACTTTATTAGGTCAGGAGGTTGCCCTTGGCTTTATTTTTTTTTTTAATCAATGTATGTGGGGAGAAGGGAGGAGTCCAGGGCATACTGTGGCCAGAGCAAATGCATGAAGCTTCTCTGGGGGTGGTGATGTGGGAAGAGAGGGAATTTGCTGCCCACCTGAGTAGTAACTTGGGTAAACAGAATTAGATTTGGTCCAGAGTACAGTAAAACAGTTGGGAGACGAAGGGAGAGTGGCACTAAGTCTATGTAGGTCAACAAAACCCTTCCCATCTGGGATAAGTGTTCTAGAAGTGTGATCTATGATCTAAGGAAGCTCTAGTGTGCTAACTTACTGGCATGGGTTCCAGTGGGACTAAATGGTGGGATCGGAGTTGTGATTGTTCCCCTGGATAAAACCATGATCTCGCTCATGGGGGACTTTCCTTCCCACACTTGTTCAGAGGAGGAGGATTCATGTGGGCCAATGGCCTGTCACGCTTAGGGAAGCTGTAATGGGAACAGAATTGGGATCTTCTTATTATTGTATAAACAAACCAGTTGCATAAAATTACCCTTGAAAGACCCCGTTGGTGCTCTGACCGCAAGGTTGTTTATTAGCCCAGGTCAAACTTAAAACTTATTGCAGGCTTGAGTCCAAATCCAGGAGTAAAATAGAAGTGGTTTTGTCAGACAACTTGGTTTTAGCCACCACAGCATCATCTGGGAAGCAGCTTGATGGGGTTTCTGTGCCATTGTCCGGCTCCTTCCTTGTAACCTAAGGCTTTCTTGTGTATGTGGCTGCTCTAGCCTGATGTGGATAACGCAGTGGAAGCAGCAAAGGCAGCATTCCAGAGAGGGGCTCCGTGGAGACAGATGGATGCCCTAAGCAGAGGACGACTCCTGCACAAGCTGGCTGATCTTCTTGAGCGAGACAGAGTCATCCTGGCAGTAAGTACTGTGATTGGTGAGCAGTGATAGACCAGCAACTGTTGGCTGATGACTCGGCTCTATCCCTATGATTTTTGCTGCATCCATATCTACCTAATGTTTTTCTTTTCTCTTCCATTATGAAGGGCAGAAGATTCCATGCAGGAGTCATGGCTTATCTTCCTCTTTCTGCAGGATGATTTTAGGGGGTCTTAGAAGAAGGCTGTTAGTTCTTCTATACAGTTGACTTCTCAAAAAATTTAGCTGGTTATTGAAGTGGTTACAGTTATTAATACTTCAATTTTCAAAGCAATAGACATTCTTTCTTAGTTTAACAATAATCAGTGTTCATAGCTGTCTCCCAGCTCTTATCTTAAAGCAAACAAACCCCCCAAACCAACCAACAAAAACAACAACAACAAAAAACAAACAAAAAAACCCCAAACCAACCACCACAACTGACATGGTCCTTCTTTATTACAAAAATGCAAGGCTGGTTTGACTTCTTTGCAAATTGCTTCTCCTAAAATGGGGGGCTGGAAAGAGAATCTTTCTCTTGCTGGATGTCAT
>NW_009259044.1:532214-560990 GCF_000687185.1 Egretta garzetta | reverse complement strand
TCCCTACTGAATGTGCTGGCTCAGGAAAATCTCTTTATAGCCGTGAAGCTGTGTTAACTTGGACTTCTGCACTGAAGAACTGTTGCTAATGATTCCCCATCCTGTCCTGAAGGAGTCCTTCTGGTGCAGAACAAGGGGAGTAGGACCTGAGCTAAAATGTGCTGCAGTTGGTAGAAGCCTTTAGACTCTATGGGCCTTGGACGTCTTTCCAAATTGCACCCACAGATCCTGGCATCTCTCAGCTTAGAGCTGCTGTCAGACCATACCTAAGATCTTGGACCTGAGCCCTCAGTAGTTCAGTCCTGCACTTTGGCTCTGCTTATCTTCAGGGGAATGGCATTTATGATACTTAGTGCTGTTAGATGTGTAAGTTCCTGAGCTGAAGTCCCACTGAGGTCAGTAGGACTTAACATCCATGGGATGTGCTTAGGAGCCTGTACTTGTATGTCTATTCTGAGCTGGGTCTCTTTCCCCAACACGGTGTCTCTTAACCACATGGCAGCTTCCAGCTTCAGTCAAAAAATCCTGCTCTGAAGGCAGCTCTGGCCAGCAAATAAAAGGGGGAAAAATATATATATGTGTGTGTGAATACACCCTGTTCATTTTCTGCACACTTTTTGATGTGACTTCAGAGGACCTTCCTTTTTTCATAACCAGGGCACTCATTTCAAGCTTTCTGCTGTCCTTCTGATCTGGGAGGGCTTGTTTGGCATTGTTATTTTCACTGCAGAAAACCAGCCGTAGCTGCCTTGGCTGCATGCTAAGTAATGACTTATAAAAATCAGTCGGTTTAGCAGGCATTCAGAGTGGATAACAATCCTAGTCATTCCAAAGGGAATGTCTGTTTGCTGTTTGGACCCTAATGTCTGTGGAAGATGACAGGGTATGACTTCATATGTAAACAAAGATGTTTCAATCTACCAAGGGATAGTACTTGCTTTATGGATGTGCTGGCCATTTGCACCAATATCCCATTTAATGACCCAAGTAGAGAACAAAGCATTCACTGAGCTAACATCCAGAACAGTGAGAAGGACACAGACCGAGACTGGACTTCATTTATTGTTGCTCAGCATCAGTGCAGCTTTAGTGAAGCAACTTCTCCCTTGCCTTAGTCTCAGCACAGGTCTGAGCCCAAAGGTTACGTTACCAGAACTCTGTAAAAAATGTGTTTTCTATCATCATGTGGACAAAAGAGGCTTTTAAGAGGTTGGTTTTAGGGCTGTGAAGCAGAAAAAATAGATTTGCAAATAAAAGGAAACTGGGTCTGACTGATTTCAATGACACCATCTGGAATCCAGAACATCTGCATTGGAGGGTCAGTTATGGTGAAGTCATGACACTCACATAATTTCTGACCAGTGCCCCAGACCGCAGCCCTGTATCCCACCCACGGCCACCTTCTGGGGGCTTCTGGAAGAGGCGCTTTCATTGCGGTCACTGAACAAAGCAACTTGAGTAGGCATCAGGGTTATCGGGTCTAGCCTCCCTTCTACATTATTTGTATTAACAAGCTTGTTAAGTACAAGGTGAGGGAAGGACACCCCATGTCTGCAGCACAAGGCAAGATAAAATTGAGGAGTTTCTCTAAAAGCTTTTTTCAGCAAGAAAAAAAACCATCAACTTGTCTGACAGTGAATGCAATTTGTTTCTTTCAGACTCTGGAAACAATGGACACAGGCAAACCTTTTCTGCAGGCTTATTTCATTGACCTGGAAGGTTGTATAAAAACACTCCGATATTATGCTGGATGGGCTGATAAAATTCAGGGCAGAACTATCCCAGTGGGTAAGTTCTTTCAGACCCAGTTTCAGAGCTGAGATGGGATCAGGGAGGGAGGCCTGCTGGGAGGGACATGCATGGAAAGGTTGGCTTCTGAAAACCTGCAAAAATAGCCTTGCGTTTCCTTTCTATCTCAGGATGTATTTCAAGTAGATGTGTTTCAAGATTTAGACTAACGGGAAAAAAATGTGAATGCCTGGATAGATATCTGGAAAATAATGCATGAGCTCTTTTGTTGCTTTTTTAACAGAGAAACCTTTTTGGTTGTAGATTCAGACTAATTCTTAACACACACCCCACGCATTATAGGGGAGTTTATTCATTAGGTATCACTGAAATGAATTAAGATGCTAGAGAGTGGAAGGACAGAGGTTTCTAGGGAGAACTGTGTGAAGGCAGCAGAGCTTGTGCTGTCCTAGATGCCCCAGGGATGAGGCAGAGGGTTGATGTGGAATCTACCAGTGCCTCCTACCTCACTGATGTTCTTGCATCCCTGACAGTGCTGGCTCACAGATGTTTAGAGAGATCACGTAGTGTGTTTTCTTAACTTTTATTGAAGAGAGGGTCTGAGAGGCTGAGAGTCTTCTCTCAGGAGCCAAAGCACTGAGCTCTTGGAGAGACCCTGTCAAGTTTTCTGACACTTGAAAGAGGTTTTTCAAAATGTTTCCTTGGCTGCGGGGCCAGAGTAGTCACACTGCACTGTTGTGGCAGGGACAGAGAGAACAGTTTGGCTCAGCTACATACGTTCAAATATGGTTTTGGGGAGAACAAGTCAAGACAATGGATGTCCATGGGGCACGATGAGTAATATGGTATATTTTCAAAATCAGCCTGTTTTGTCCTTGCACTGAGTGATCACTGAGGCTGTATGAAGGACAGGCACTGCAGACAAAAATTAGTCACCAGAGGAAGGGCTCTGAAGGGCTGAACTAGTTCAGTCTGTGCAAGCAGCAAAGGGAGCGATGTCAGTCATATAAACTGAGATCTGTCGCCCCCATTCAGAGTAATGTGAAGCTTTGCTTGTCTGGACACTGCTTGTTGGTCCTCATTTGAGATCACTTCCAAAAACTGTAATTAGAAGTGTTCGTGTTTTCTGTCAGATCTTCCCAATGAAACTAGATTTCCGGCAAGAATGAATTTGTAAGAAAAATGTCCTTCCTGCTTACTCTTTGAAAGAGTAATAGCAGTATTTTGAGATGAATGGTATTGCTTTACTCCCAGAGTTTCATCTTTTTGTGATTTCTTGCCAGAAGTGCAATTCCTGTTACATTGATTATGATTCCCATACAAAATGGGTTTAAAGACTCTCCGCCTCAGGGAAACAAGTGCTTTGCTTCTTTCAGTGAGACACAATCTGAATGCAATTTGTGCTTCAGTGTGGTAGGGAATTATCCTCCACCTTAGCCTCAACACAGGGAGACTGCAAAAGGAATTGAACCCCTGGTTTTAAACAGCTCCGCTGCAAACATGAGCAGTGTTTGGCTTTTGAGCTAATACAAGACCTATTCTCAAACAGATTTTAATCTGCCTGGAGTGTCCCAGAGGCATGAGTTAAGATGAACAGATAGCGGGTTCTTCGTCTAATACGGTTTTAGTTGTGTCCCCAACCTGTTAGTGTGCAGTTGTCTTACACTCTTGCTGTAGAAGCAAGGATTTTGACTGTTTTGTCTTCCTTTATTCTTTTGTCTTGCAGATGAAAATTTTGTCTGTTTCACCAGGCACGAACCGATGGGTGTCTGTGGAGCTATAACTCCAGTAAGTAGCAGCGATGGTACCCTGTATCTCCCGTAGAACTGGAAGAAGTACATGTGCACTCCCCATCCTATACTGCAGCCATTTGCTTCCTAGTTAAGTACAGCTGTTCTGTAGGGAACTCCCATCTCAGTTGCCTGATTAGTTTCTTCTTTTACCCCCATGCCAATTGCTCTTGGCAACACAAAGTCCTCTGCAATGGAAGGGTGGGTCTCCTAATCAGATGCTCTGTTCCTCTCTAAGGATGACACCAGTCACCAGAGACCAGTCAGAGCTCTCTGACTCTTGCACTGCTGGGACAACCATCTTGTCATTACATGTGCTAGCTTTTTGCTGCCTAGTGCTGATGCATAGTTTTGAGTTTTATATCATATCCATTATTAATAGCCCCTGGCTGCTCTCTGAGTTTTCGGTGATTAAATCTCACTGAATAAAGCTTTCTTCTCCTTGAGGTCTCATTCTCTGCTGAGGGGACAGTGTGGCTAGTTCTTGGAATGCCTCCACTTTTAGTGTGTGTTGCTTGCTCTGTTTAAACAGACAGCCAGGAAGACTTTACAGCTACATGGGAAAGACATGGTTTGTTCCTGTTTGGTTGTAAAATGCTTTGAACATGGTATCCTACAAGCCATGAAGCAAATGGTGATGTGCCAAGATTCTCTGTTTGGATACTTGAATCAGTAAGAGTCCATGTAAGATTTTGACCTTTGGGCTAAGGTTATAGGAGAGACTGAAAGAAATGCATGTGGGGTATTGGATTTGCTGGACTCTGGGAATACCAGGTCTGGACCAGTTCCCAAAGATATCTGGGGAAATTTTGTTTTTTTCTTCAGCAGGCCTGAGCTTATATCCCCGATAATAAGACAGTACTGTCTATTTAGCAATATCAGGGTGAGGCAAAGTGGGAGATGGTCTGTACCAGTTACCAGATGTTCAGCTTAATAACTTCTGCGCAGCTTTTCTGGCTGAACAAGCAATGCAACTTCTTGTGAGCAACTAGAATTTGTGACTCAAGATCAAAACATCAGGTTCCTCACATTGATCACCAATTAAATGGTATCTCCTGGTCACACTTCAGCCACTTTTGGTACTTAACAATTCTTTTGGAAACTATCCCTTTGAAAGCTTACATGTAGGATGCTTTGGAGGGCCACTACAAGGGGACATAATGGGACTTCTAATATTTCAAGTTAACCCTACATCAGCAATAAATACAATAGAAAGTACAGAAACAATTTTGACTGAAGTTCAACACTGTGTTTGTGAAAAGGATGATTGAGGTCAACAAAACCACATCTGTCTCCAGTTTACTTAGAACAAATCCCCTTAGATTTTTTTTCCAGTTTGATCTCTAACACCAACAGTCTGTGGGTTTGTATATTCCTACTTGATTTAAAGAGATTCTGTCACTATTCTGCATATACCTTCCTAGACCAATTAACAATCCTCCCTTTTTACTGTGGCTTGACTATGTTTAAACCAATGTTCTCAGCAAGGCAAGTTCTGAAAAAGTGCAGCATATGACTGAGCTTTATCCCACACTGATGTCATGAGGCAGCCCTGGAGTCCTTTATTGTTACTTTCACCAGCCATTCTGCAATGGAAAGCTCCTAATGGAGTTATGTCATGCTCTGAAAGTGTAGAAAAGTAGTGTAAATGTGGATGGCTCAAGCTGCAAAGTCAGGCCTTCAGGAAGGCTTAGGAGAAAAAGACAAATGGGCAAATCATGGGTTGTGGCCATTGGAGAAGATCAATGAAACAAAACAGGTCTGGGAAAGAGACAGAGTCAAGTTGAAGAATAGCACATTAGACTAAATTCTGCTTTGTCTCATTGCTGCTGGGTCAGAACAGAACTCATCTCTTAAAAGCTACCCTGCTAATTTATTTATAAGTGTGAATTTGTGAATTCCTAACATATTTGGCTTCTTTGTTGATAGCTGAAGGCCTTTGGCTTGAGGCTTGACAAGAAGTCCCCTTACTGTTGGCCTGCTTCCATCATCCCTAAAGCAGCATTAATTATTTTTAATGAAGAAATCCTTTCTGCTGCCAAATGACCTTTCTCAGATTCAGTGTGAGCTAGATTTTCCACTTCTTGCTTAGGCTCCAAGATCTACAAATACGTATGACCATGAAAGAGATTAGCATGGAGGAAACTGATGTGGACTGGTTCCTAATTCCAAATAAGAAAACTAATTGGAAAGAAGCAATTTACAATTTGAAAGGAGTATAAGACCTCCCCTGGATTTCCGTGACTGAACAGCCCAGTGCAGTTTCCTAGTTATAAACCTGGAATTGAATGACATTGTATAACTCCTAACTACTCAGCCAATACCTAACACAGAAAAATGAGGGTTTTTCAACGAGTAGTTGCACCCTGTAATTCCCCCATGTTAGGACACTGTACAAAAGTGATGCAACAGGACACTGCCTCCAACACAATTTCTGTGGACAGCCAAAATCCTATACGAAGTGTGATCTGACCAGCCTTGTGTTCTTACAGTGGAACTTCCCGTTGCTAATGCTCATTTGGAAGATGGCACCAGCACTGTGCTGTGGAAACACTTTAGTTATTAAGCCAGCTGAACAAACTCCTCTCACATCGCTGTACATTGGCTCGCTGATCAAGGAGGTAAGGAAATCTGAGCATCCTATCTAGGTACTGTTCTTTTAAGGTCATAAGCAAGCCTATATCTTGAGTTGGCTATGTAGGTTTTTAGGTTTTAAAGATGTTAAAGCCTTACAGAGAAAAGTGAGAAAAACCTCTGTCTTCAGTCTTTTCTTACTAAGGCCTTCATGACTGGCAGTGGCTAGCTGGGAGGTAGCAAAGATCACAAAACCTGTAGGTTTTCCTTCTTTCTCAGGAAGCTGCAGAGAGAAA
Source organism: Egretta garzetta (assembly GCF_000687185.1). NCBI lineage: Eukaryota > Metazoa > Chordata > Aves > Pelecaniformes > Ardeidae > Egretta > Egretta garzetta. Next base: position 554,581 of record NW_009259044.1, on the reverse strand, counting down.
AAGTGGTGCTTCTGTCCCTCTCCCAAATGAGGGGAAGACTACAGCTCAGTTTTATTAGACAGTGGGACAAAAAAGCACGATTAGACAGCAATGTTGAGTTTGTACCATTTTTAAGTGGGATAGTTCAACCAAGACAGAGTGCCATGGGAAAAAATTCTTCATAATTTCTGCCATTCATAGAACAATTTAGCTATGTCTGGCCTTTAAAGCCAACTCGATACTGACATAAAGGGAAGATCATAGGTTGGGATTTCAAAATGTTGCTTTAGGGCTTGTCAAGTAGGACCTCAGGTGGCCTCAGATCTATTAATCATACAGAGGTGGTGGGAGGTGCCCAGTACCCTCCAGGGCTGGTCAGTACATCAGCTTCCTATATTTACAAATGTGACTAATTGTGAGGAAAACTAGAAGGGTTGTAAATACGCTTTTGCCTCTCAGCTGGAGAAGTCTGTTTGTTAAGTTCAGTCTAAGTATAATGATGATTTTTTTCAGTTCTTGGCTTAGGATGGGAGAAAATAGAAGGGTACCTTAATAATTGATGCTTAGGGCTCCTCTGCCAGGAAAGGCAGTACAAAAATACTACCAGTTAAGTATCTCCTGCAGTTAATCGACTTAATAAGATTACACAAGATGAGCGAGCATAGGGTGCAGTTTTCATGACTTCTAGTTAGCCCTGCCACACCATTGCTTCTTTCACTCTAACATACAGCTCTGTAGCTCCCCGAACACAGGCGTAGCATTCCTCCAAAAAAGCCACTCAATTGTGCTGAAATTAATTTTTTTTAGCTGAAATTCTAAGCTGCCTGTTTCTCACAGTTGCCCTTCAAGGCAGAAGTGTAATTAGAGCAAAATAATTTTATTCGAAAATGCTCTTTTCTCCACCCAAAATTAGCTAAATTCTTTGCCGTTTTTCAGAAGAGTAAGTTAAACTTTTAATTTTTTTTTCATCTTTAAAAGGATGCAGAAGATGTTAACGTACAAGCAAAGCTATGTGTTAGGTTCAATAAAATAATTTTGGGCCAACCAAAATATTTTGGCTTTCATTTTTGCTGAAAAACAGAAAAAAACTTTTTGGCTCAGGGTGACCTAAACCAATTTTTTGCTTCCTTGTGGCTTTGCTGCTGACTCCAAACACCATTACTTGCACAGTTTGACATGCAGTATTTTCTTGAAAACTCATTAGCCAAGTTGCGAACTCTATTAAACTCACTTTAATCATTGTCACATCCATAGAAGAAATCTGACTGCCCTTCCGATTTATAAAAAAAAAACCAAACCAAAAAACTTACGAAGATAATTTTTTCCAAGGTAGTACATGAGCAATTACTTCCATTTTTTTCTGTATTAGGGAAGAGCAACTGCATTTCTTGAGATTTTATATTAAAAATCCATGAGAAATTAAGTGAACACTTAATATCCTGCAATTCCATTGTTATAAAATGCAGGGAAAACAACCTTGTGCAATCAGTAGAAGGGGAGGGCTGGCTTAGAAGAGCATAATCCTTGAAACTCTCGTTCAGGAAGTAAAAACAGACCAGTAACTCCCGCACTTCTTGCACTAGAATTTCACCTAAAGTTTTGCCATTTGTCTCTTTTGGCAAAATTGCTAGTTGGCTAATCTAGATTGTAAATGTGGTGGAAACTGGCATAAGTCTGTTACCATCTGCTCTTGTATTCCTGTTTTATTAGCCCCATCATCTAGTGGGTTTTACTGACTTCTTAATCCCTCTGGCCCCTGAAGAACCACAAATGTCAACCTTTGTTCAAAACAAACTTTCATTCAGTTACCCCTTGGCTCCAGCTGCACAGCAGTAGCTGGGGGCCAAGTTTGGCCAAAAGACTCACGCTCTTTTGACTTGAAACTGGGACTCCTCCAAGAATTCTTACTGAAACTTGGCATTTTCTAAGCATGGCTGTTACTTTCACCCATGTCTACTCCAGCTGGTAGCACACAGCCATGTTACTGGAAAGTCTGGAAAACAGTGATGTATCTGGTATGGGCTCCTTGTCTAATGGAAAGTCTGGAAAACAGTGATGTATCTGGTATGGGCTCCTTGTCTACAACTTGCAATTTTGAATTGCAAGGAATATAGTGCAACTAATTCAAGCTTCCTGAGAACTGAACTGCAGCTCTCAGGAGTGCAGATCAGCTCCAGAGTGCTGAAAATCTCTCTTTACAGAGCTGTATTTAACCTCTGTTTTAGGTGGGTTTCCCTCCAGGTGTGGTGAACATTGTGCCAGGCTATGGCCCCACAGCTGGAGCTGCTATTTCTACTCATCACAGCATTGATAAAATTGCTTTTACTGGATCAACAAAGGTAGGTGATGGATTTCTCATAAAACACCCACTGTTCCTCTTTGCATTCTCTTCTAAAACTCCCATCCACGTAAGACTGAGACAATGAAATGTCGATGATTTCTGTATTGCCAACACCATTTTCCATCACATTCCATGTGACAGGATTCCTCAGAAGCATTTGAGATTTGTCTAATTCAGGTCCTTGTGCTCGTGATAATCCCACATCTCTGTAAAGTGGGTTTTGCCAAACTGCCACATTTCTGTAAGAACTGTAAGTAATAGATGCTCTAACATGAGGTAAGACAGTCTAGAGGAGAGGCTGGCAGTGACTTAACATCATGTCATTGACCTGACGGAGCTTCTGGGCAAGTTTGCCTACCAGTCCTGCCCTGCAAGCATGTGCAACTGGAAAACATGTCAGTCAGAGCCCTGAACAATTCTTCCTTGGCTGTAGTTACATCTGAGGAACTAGGATTTAAATAAAAACACAGCCCTGTGCCTGAGGCTTCCTCTGCTGATGTGGATGGGATTAATATTTGAGCTTCTTTTGACACCTGCACAGTAAAGCACCTCCTATTCAGTTGTTTTCATGTAAATAGCTACGGCTCCCTTGCTTAGGAAAGGGGTGGAAGTGAGACCTCTGCACTATCAGACACCTACAGCTGTCCTCTTCTGTACCTACACGGGGGAAAGGAGTGCATAGCTTGGTCTAGGAATTGAACGCAGATGTGGCGTGCAAACAAATCTGTCCCTAGTAATCACTGCTGCAAATTCTGAAACAAAAGCTTGCTTAGAAATGTGAATGATTTTCCACTTCCTGCTCTAGATTTTTCTTGCAATATATACAAGCCCCTGGAAGAGGGGCAGGGTCCAAAGAATGGAAATGTTGACACCAGTGGGTGCAGTTGAGGCAAATACACTTTCTTCTTTTTTATTTCCTTTGGTAACGTTATCCTTACTGAGCATTTGCCGAATTCATCCATTCTTATGTCCATCCGGACAATTGCAGAGTGTAATCTAATTGCATAATGATGACAAATTACCTTGAATGGTATTCTTGGTCGGTAAAGGTAACTCCTTAAACACTCAAAAGCTGCTGCATTTAACAACAGTACCATCTAGTGGCTTTGTGTACATGCTAACTGCTTCGCTTATCCCATAGGAGAAGGTGTGTTAAGCCTCTGTTTCTGTGTAGGGATCATGGGAACAAACACAAATGCAATAAAGTAAAAGTTCACAATGAGATTTTACTCTCTTGATAGTTGGTCTAATCTAGGAGTTTACCCAGATACATGCTTCTCTCCAAAACCTAGATCAGAAACTTTTAGCCCAGATTAGACGCTGGCTGTGAGAGAATAATAGAGCTTATAGACTCATCCAGCCCACATGGGTCTGTTTGGGTTTTTAATGAAAAAGGAGTATCCAGTGGATTAGGGGCAGAAGGAAAACCTCAGCTGCTGGAGCCTGTAGGCAAAAAACTCCTATAGATGCTGTGCTTGTCTTCCTAATCCATGGGTGTGCAGGAAACACCGAGGGAGACAGATTCTTTGCTAATGCATGTGTAATTTAGAAGTGTTTTCTTCCCCCTCCACCCATCTGTGAGTTCAGCTGCATCTCTGCGGTATTTGCAGCATAATGCTACTGTTTCTGAGCCAGGAAGTGAAGCTAATTCAAAATACATTTTGACTTAGTTTTTAAGCCCCAGCTTGGGCTCGGTGCCAGCCTGGAAATACTGTTCTTAAACTCCATGAGAATTTTCCCATCTAGATTTCTTCCTTTCCCTTAGTTGATTAACTTATACCTCTTCAGCCAGCTAGCTCATAGTAATGCTTCTGGCGAAGCTATCTGTATCTGCAGCAGGATGCATCAGTTATTTCTGCTGTCTCTAGGACTAAGCTGCTGAGTGACTAGAGATGATCTGCACTGCTAGGTTCAGGAGTCTTGGTTGAGTTACAAAGGCAAACCATGAGAAATGCAGACCTAAAACTGCCAGCCAGCTGCCCCATGCTTTCCTTGCTCACAGCTCCACTCCAGGGCAACAGTATTTTCGGGCAGAAATGAAGTTAAGATTGCCTTGTGCAAAGGTAAGACACAAGAAAACCAGTTAAAAGATAAGGAAACTCAAATATAAGGTCACATTTAAGAAAATAACCTGCCTTAACAATTGAAGCTCCCAAATAGTTTTAACTCATACAGTTTCTAACGAAATTAGATTACTAAATGGTTCTGATGCTTGATTTATGCTCTTCTTGTGAGGAATTCCATTTTTTAAAGCAGAAAGATAAATTACTGTTTTGGTGCTACCAGTGTAAAAAAGAAATGGCATAGTCAGTCAGAATTTGGGGAAAACATTTGATATGAAACAATTTTTCTGTGGAGGGAAAAAACCCCTTAGTTTGACATGACATTACTTCGATTAAATTCTGGAAGCAGAGTAAATCCTTCCCTTCGGGAGAGAGTGGCCAGATAAATTCCTCCAGATGGTCAGAGCAGGTTCCTGGGCAGAAGGTGCCACGGCAGAGCTCGATGGAGTTTGTCTTGACATGCTCAGGTATTGCCTTGGAGGGAACATGTCTCAGCTACTTTTGCGTGTGGAGCAGCCCAGCCTAAACTGTCAGAAAGAAGTAGTTTTCTCCTAAATGTCAAAATCTCTACATGGCTTTCTGGTATGGGAGTTGTAACAGATAGGAAAAGTGAGTTCCTACCATTGCCTTGGCAAGATCAATTCTAAGAAGTTGAATTCCCTATTTTTAAAACTCATAAACCTTGAAGCCCCATTGATCGTCAGTGTTGCTCACTAGCTTGCACTGGGTGGGAGATGCCTTGTCCTGCAGCTCCGGGCAGCAGATAACTTCAGGGTGCAGTTCCTGTAGCTCTCCCATAGCCCACCCTTTTACATTTCCTAGAACAGACATTAATTCTGGGGCTGGTTTTGACGCAACACATCGCAGCAATAGGAAACTCAGACCATCTAAGAATGTTATCCCTGACTTCTTACCTACTTCAGCCACCCACCAGGCTCTTCTACCTGTGTTAGCATCACATTTGACGTGCTGAGTTAAGACTTTCAGGTGAAACAGCTCATGTCCTCTTTGTGTCTCAATGCTACAGGTTGGAAAACTGATCAAGGAAGCTGCTTCTAAAAGCAACCTCAAAAGGGTGACATTAGAGCTTGGAGGGAAAAACCCCTGCATTGTGTGTGCAGATGCAGACTGTAAGTATTGGCTGCTGTGTTAATTTGCTGTAAGACACTGTGAGTGTGGTGCTTTTGTGTGCCTCTGCTGTCCTTTGGCAGCTGGCAGGGCTGGTGTTTGCCACTGCATCCCCCCCAAAGGCTAGAAGAAACCCCTGTCCAAGGGCAGGATGCAGTTCTGCTTCGCTGGAGCTCTTACCCAGCACAGGGACCGTTCTGGTGGCAAATGAACAGATTGTTATACTGTTGCCTTCCCTGGGGATGGCTGAAGTTGCAGATAAATCTTGCATTTGTGCATTTCTGCTGTTGTGGTGCCTTCTTTTTGGTTGGCAGTACTGCAGAGCCTGAGCCAAGCAGCGGGGAAAGCAGTTTTCTAAAATGCAGCCCCTCTGCAGGCATTCCTATGATAGGAGAGTTTTGTAGGACCTGATCTAATCCAGCCTTCACCTCTGTCCTGGGGGTCTGTAGGACTCGTTTTTCGTGTTCTGTTGTGATTTTGTTACATTAGTGAGTTATGTGTAACCTGTGACCACCAAAGTGGTTGGAAAATCCTATTTGGCTTGGGGAAAATACTCCTCGCTCTCTTTCACGGCCCAGCAGAGGTTGAAAGCCAAAGGTATTTGTGCCATCTGCTAACAGTGAGCGTTGCGAGGACCTGGTCTGAGCTGGCTGTGCAACAGAAGGGCACTCTGCTTTCTAAACAATCGCTGCTGAAACTAGTCTTCCAGAACCAATGCACGGTGTCTGGGAATCCACATCTGAATTCCCACAGCGAGAAAAACTGGTTGCTGCCCTCAGTGAGTCCTTGTGGAAGAAAGTATCAGGGGCTATGGCTAGACCTTGAGACAAAAGGCAGGAAGGGGGGTTGAAATAATAAGAGACTAATCTGGTTTGGGGGCAGTATGAGGTCTTGCGTGTGCCTTCAATGGGTGTGGACCACTGTCAGCATTTTTTAAGGAGGCTTTCAAAAGAGAAAGGAAAAAAACAAGTCTGGAAACACTGGAAGGCTGAAACTATGCATGTGGTAACGCTTTTCCCTCGTGGGCCATGTTGCAGTGGACTTGGCAGTGGAATGTGCCCATCAAGGCGTGTTCTTCAATCAAGGGCAGTGCTGCACGGCTGCCTCGCGAGTGTTTGTGGAGGAGCAGATCTATCCAGAGTTTGTCAAGCGCAGCGTGGAGTATGCCAAGAAGCGACTCGTCGGAGACCCCTTTGATGCCAGAACTGAACAAGGGCCCCAGGTAACTGTGTGCCTGAGAACATTTGTTGTTTGGTTTTTGGTTGTGTTTTTGTTTAATTTTCCTTGTGTAAATATTACCCTTGCGAATATGGTCCCAGCAGAAGCGCCGAGGGGTGAGTAATGTATCATGGCTTTATTTTTCTCTCTATTTTAAATACCAATTAATCACAACTGTTGAAATGTTATGTTGTAATTTTTTTAAACACAAATGTATTTAATTCACTTCTTATCCAGCTTTATGGAAAGGGCTGTCTCCCTGGTACAGTAATACAAAGCATGTTGCAGCGAGCAATAGCAATGCACAGAAGAGCGCAGCTGCAGAAATGGCCGTTCAGCTACTTGGCTGTGTTGGTGATGACAAGTAGTTAGAGCCCAGGGACTCCCGAGTCCCCACTTTCCCTCTCCTCCTTTGCCCCCTTTCTGATCCTTTGGAGAAGTTTCAGCTGAATTAGGAGGAAGAACCATGCCAAGCTGCTGTCATGACCAGCCTCGTCAATGCTTCCAGAGCCTTCCTCTTATTTTTATCTTATGAAGCAAGCTGAGCTGTGGTGGAGAGCTCTGGAGGAAGATGATCCTTGAGCCAGATCTTTTAACAGGGCCACTGTTTGCTACCAAAACCAAAGGGGGAATCCCAGAAATCTGTAGCCTAGCCTTCCTGTTCTCAGTACTGCACAGTGAGTTTTTCTTCCTTGATGCTATATAGGATCCCTCAGAGAAGGGATGACTGTGGGGACATCTGCCTCCCCTTGTCTGGATCCAGGCCCATTTACACATGGTCCATGCGTGGTAAAACCTCATTGCATGTCCTCGTGCATGGGGAATAAGATGATGTACATCCCCTGGTCATGCTGGGATTGCATCTGTCCCTCTAACTTGCCTAGAAAGAGTTTTCAAACTGCTCAGCGATCTTAGGAAAATAATCCCATGCTGGAACTTAGTTCAGCAGAGATGAGCTGACTCTCAAACCGTTTCAGGGTCTGCTCTTACCTCTTGTTAAGGGCTCTCAGCTTTTCAGGTTTGTTTGGTTTAATATAATATCATCGTAAACCTTATCCAGCAGTTGCAGTAAGTGAGCTGCATTTATAGTTACTCCCGTCAGGACCATGCTCACCTGGCTGCTCTTACAGAGACCATTGATTTCATGAGAACAGCCCCTGAAATCACAGGGAGTAGTTGAGAGGTTTTAAAGGGTGAAACACTGCAGTGAGCAGAATATGTAGAACTGGCCTGCTTATTTTAGTCCATCCATGCTCCCAGCTCTTGCTAGGCTGTCAGAGCACTTCCCAGTAAGCACTATGGCAGAGCACCATGTTCTGGTATCGCTGCTGTGGTTTAAGGGAGACTCTTTGCATACAGAGCTATAATTAAGGGTAACAGTAAGGCAGAATAGCAGCGTCCAGTCATATTTTAAATACGGCCCATCTGTCCTCTTTTTTTTTTTGCTTACCTGTTAAACTTGTAGCTAGGAGAGACAGCACCCCCCCCACACACACCTGAACTTCTCTGCATGCAACTGTCAAGCCCAAGATGCGAAAGTGTTGAGAGAGTGGGAGGAAACTGTTAATCCCAAAGCTTTCATGTGGCTGCCAGTGCAAAGGAATAACCACTTCCTCTGCAGCTATGGTTGCTCCCTCTCTGGAGCCTATGCTGTAAAATGCAACACGCAGAAATTCAAGCAGAAGACAGAAATGATGCAGTGTCGCAAAGGCTAAAAATACCTCCAAAAGTAGCAAAGATTCACACCTGCCCATAAGTTACTGTTCAAATGTGAAGCTTCCAGATCAAATTTTTCCCCTGTTCCTGAAGTAACCTGTTCTGCCGTGAGGTTTTTTTTATCTTGAACTGATGGGTAAGGGAAGACTCACCACGAAAAATAATCTTTCTTCCCCTTCTTCTTCATCTCTCCCCATCAGGCCTTAGTTGCTTCAGATCCAGGTTGTTGCTTTCATTCTCCTTCTGTGTGGGTCAAGGTGAACATACACAACAGCATTAGAAAAACGGCCACATGCTGCTGTGTAGACCCCATTCTGGGATGATCGCTGGCTTAGAAGCCAACAGTAGCTGACAGTAGCTCCTTAGTTGGAGCCAACCTTTAGGCTGACAGTGGTTGTAGTCCATGATTTTTGGTCCTACATCAGCTGCAATTGCTGGTAGCCAGACAACAGGACCTGTAACTTAGAGAGAGTTCAGAGAGTCTAAAATAGGAGAGTGTCTGCAGTCCAGACTTTGAGCTAGCACTCGGTGAAACCAAGCCACACCATGGCTGAGCATAGTGCTCTAAGTAGCTGCTGAGACAACCTGGTGCAGGACAGCATGGAGTGACAGGCAGTACTGTTCCACAAGGACTTAAAGTTGATGTAAGGTAGTCCTGGAAACATGGTTCTGTCTGCAGCTGTTTGTTCCTATATTGCACTGCACTTATGAACTAGATTGGGGAACTGGGTCATTCAGGTCTAATCCAGCTTTTTTGGAAGTGAAGAAGAAAGGTTTTACTCAGGTCAGTTCCCTGGTGTGGATTACTGTGCGCTGGCATGGATGCTCATGGCATGGGTGTGGGGAAAAGACTGTGTCAGCTGCAGTATTGGGTTATGCTGATACAAACTGCACTGCTCTGATCAAAATTAGGTCAAATTTAAACAGAAATGAGGCATGCTTCTGATGAGACTTCACCAAAACTCACATGTGTCTGACTGTGTTGGCTGGCTGGAATTCAAAGGACACCACAAGAAACCTGAGGGGTGATCAGGACTGTTTGAGCAGAGTGCCAACCTCAAAGGCAGACCAAGGGCATTTTTGAACTTTAGATTCCTGTGAGCTGTTTCATAGGAAGCAATAAAGTAAATCTGCACAGATGGCAAACTGGTTAACCAGTGCATTATACAATTGCGAACAGCAGACTGCATTAGATGAGACTAACGTCCTGGTGGACTAGAACAGGGATTAGATTAGAACAAGACTCGACTAGTTTTGTTACTGTATAACCCCAAATACTGGGATTTGTGGACTACAAATCCTGATCTACAGAAAGGAAATAAGCACTAAGGCTGCCTCGTGGCACTCGCTAGCCAGAAGTTTTTCAGCCCCAAACCTATTGTTTGATATTTAAGGTGATGAATATTTTCCTTAGACCGTAGACATTTGTGTACTTTAGAATTAAAGCATGAAAGTAAAATATGTAAGTAGAAAGAGTATATGTCCAACAGTCAGTTGGACACAGTTGCGGGGTTCTTCTGTAGGATTACAAATGCTAGGTTTGGAAAAGGAAAAACTGCTCCTTGCAGTCTTGACTTAAATGAAGCAAGATACAAAAATTTGGGAGTTCTCAGATTTCCAGCATTGCAGTGATCCTTAGAAGTCTTTCTCTCTCTTGAATTAGTTGGACAAATAGTAGAATTTGCTCTAGTAAATCACGTGTTTTTAACAGAAGTCAATGCTTGAACCATAAATAATAGTGGAGTAGGGGACATAATTTAAACAAGCCTTGCAAGCTCTAGTTACAATGACAAACAGTTCCACCCTTGCATGTCATTTTTACAAATGTTTTCTTTCCCCAGTGTCTTTTCATCTAACTATAGTTTGCCTTGCAACAAGTTACAGCTGTATAAATATCCTTGTTTTGTTTTCTGTGATGTGAAGTGGATGAACTGGATTGGTCTGGATCACAGACATGCCAGGATGGAAAGCACTTGCAGATATTTTCAAATTATTTACATTTGGCAACTAAGCAACCAGACAAACAGACAATATGTATGACACCTGCCAAACTCACTATGTGACACTCTGTGTCCTACACGAGGGCACCCATTTCCTTGTGCAGTAGCATGTATCAAATGTTTTCTTGGGTAGCATCTTAACAGATGAGAGAACATGAGCACTTAGTACAAGCTGTCCACAGCGTATGCGATACACACATCTGTGTGGCAGGAGATGTGCTGTTCTCTGTGTACCAGAAGTACCCCAAGGGCACCCTCCTGAAGCTTTGATATTTATCTAAAAGCATGAAAACTTAGATTGCGTGTGGCCAGGATTAACTAGGGACAGGATATAGTCTGTAATCTGGAGGAGGCAAGTGTGGAACACTCCATGTAAGCAGTCCCAGTTGGCAACTGGCCCTGCTGAAATAAAACCAGATGCCTAGGGAGGGGTATTGAACCAGTACAAGCATCTGGAGATACCTGGCGTTCAGAATAGCCTCCTAGGCTGCCAGGGCATCTTGAACCAGTGGGTGGAGTCTTTTATTTAATCACCTCAATTTTTAAAATGTCTCCGTAAGTCTTTTACCATCTGCAACGTGCTGCGGAGGTGTTTCATTGCTTAATTATATATCACGTGAATAGCCACATCTGTTTGTTCGAAACCAGACAATACCTGCAGTACACTGCTGCATGTGGAGCACAAAAGAAGGACCAGTACTGATCAGAAGTGCTGTGGTCTTCTGCACCTCATCCCAGCACATCACCCGCTGTGCTTGTGGAGTACGTGGTGTCTCCTCCAAGTCTTGGTGCAGGGCTGCACAGCTGTGTGACTTCAGTGTCCTGTAACTGGGCTGGCCTTTCCCCATCTCTACTGAAACCCCTAGTTTAAAGGCTAGCAACACAACAGGACTCGCTGTTTGAGATTACTGCATAGTTAGGTGTGGGTGGGGAGGAGTTAGATGAGGTTGGTAGTGAAAAGTGAGGATATGGCTCCTAGTCCAGAGAACCAAAAAATGCTGGGATGGTACTAGTCTCTAAGATCTGTGAAAGGTGATTCTGATTTTAGATGTATGGCTTCAGTGCTGTAGTTGTTCTGAAGTCACCCCACTAATAGGGCTTATCTTTGACGCTGTTTGTGTAGCATGCATGTGTGGAAAGATGGAGGCAGAGCTCGCTGGGTTTTTCCAGCGGGGGGCAGGTAGCTGTGGGTGAAGCTGCGTATTAGAGCAAAGTCGACTTAATAGTTTGTATAGCCTGACTTTCCTTCCCTTGCACTGATTCCGTTGCTGGTCAGATCCCTTGCTGAGCTGACTGAGGTTGCTAGCACAGCAAAACCCGTCTCAGGCTGCTCTCATGGTGCTCCTGAGCTAAATCAGTGTGTGGAGAAGGTCAGTAAGTCCCAGAGCTGGAGTGAGGTGAGCCGTGGGAGCGCATATCCAGGATGCAGAGGAAGGGAAAGTGGGGAGACCCCCTGCACGTGGCAGCAAACTATTAGATCAGATTAAGCTATCGCATGTAACTTCACCTTCTGTTTTGTGTGGCTCAGGGCTATGCCCACGTCCTGTCGTTCAGCCTGCTTATTGCCGGACTGCCACATCATAGAATGAGGTGTACGCTTACCCAGTTTGACAGTGCCCTGCAAATGTGCCCCTGGGCCACATACCGTGACTCCGGTCTCTGGAACAGTGATAATAAAGGTGCTGCTGTCTGGTTTTTTTTTTCCCTTTTGTGTCTGACAGATTGACCAAAAACAGTTTGATAAAATCCTGGAGCTGATAGAAAGTGGGAAGAAAGAAGGGGCTAAGCTGGAGTGTGGGGGTCTTGCCATTGAAGACAGAGGCCTGTTTATAAAACCCACTGTGTTTTCGGAGGTCACTGACAACATGCGTATCGCCAAAGAAGAGGTACAGTACAAGTCACCTGAACCTTTATATGCATTTACTACTGCAAACGGGAAAGTAAAGAGGTATAGTTGTGGTTTGAAGTGAAAACCTGAGTGGAGAATAGAAGTTTCACTTATTTCAGTGTCCTAACAACTGCCTAATGCTGAAATCCATTCTACTAATGAGGTATCTGCAAAGTGAGCTTCAATTTGGAGGGCGGGGGGAGGAATTGTGAGAGGAGAGGGGAGAGCAGAACAGGCAAAAAAACTGTCAAAATGTTTTAGCAGCAAATTTTGTGCAATTAATAGGTGTCTGTTTGCCAGCCCTTTCTAATGTCTTGCTGCTTTCCCCCATTTTATTTGGTTTTCCAAAAGGGAAGTAGCCCTGTGAGTGTACTCACTGGAAAACAACAAACCCAGATAAAAGCATAGTAGATAATGCTGCACTAAAGCTTTTGGGTCTCGTTTAATGAGAACTTGACATAATGCAAAATAGAAGCATGTGCCTTACCGAGATACAGCTGCTATAAATGCTGCTTCTGAATAAGAAATAGTGGTGATGGAGGGGTTTCTGTCTGAATCCTTGATTTTAAATATAAATAACTGAACACAAATTACTGAAACTGTGGCAGGCTGGAGCAATTCCATGTATTGTTTGCCCTGAAGCGTGAAGGTTTTTTGAAGACAGAGTTAAGCTTTCCCACTCTACGCAGATGGATGGTTGTGCGTGCCGTGTGCTCTTACACACCTCCTACTGAATGGACTTGAAATTGCTCAGCTGTGGTACATGCTGATTCAAAGTGACAGAGGACAGTGTAATGTGTGTTCTTGTTCCACTACTTTGTAAAAAAGGAGTCGCTTTCTTGCAGAAAGCTGGAACAAGAACTCTGGGACCTGAGGCTGGTGAGGAGGGAAGGAATGGCCCTGCTATACTGCCACTGAAGAACTTTTCTCAAGTAGCCGTAGCATCTGAAATAATCCCAGATTCTCATGGTGAAAACCCGAGGCTGACCATTTTTTTCGTATATGAAAACATGGTTGAAACAGCAAAGTGCAGATCTAATACTCTGGCTTTCATTATTCATATGCAGAACAATTGAACAAGCTGCATGTGATTAGATCCTGTGATATTCCTTTGGAATAGAAGTTAATCTACTTTTCATTGTGTTCTCCAATGGAAAATAAGTAGTTGCCAAAGTCTTAACTGGCACTTGTATTTTATAGTTTAACCTAGTGCTTTTTATGGGGCTGCTTACTGTTCACTCCTGGCAAAATGTTTTGATGTCTCAGATTTGCCACAGAATCTCTAAGGAACCTGGGAAAGATATCAGTCAGCCTGGGCATGAGTTACATTCTAAAAATAGAGGTAATAAGAGCTGAAAATCCCATGACAGGCCTTTTTTTCATGAACTGACTCCAAATCCCAAGTCACGATTCATGAAGCTTACCCAGTTTCATTCATCTGCAGTTCCGTTGCAAATGCACATTCATCCTTTGCCTGGGATTAAGGCTCCAGTTAAGCACTTGGCTCTCCCAAACCAAAGAAATTTAGAAACACTTGTATGAGCCTAAAGGCCAGGCAAACTGTTGAGCCTGGCCCTCAAGGTGGCACAAGTGAGATTGTATCTCACCTTCCGTGGGGGTTTATTGTACTTGCAAGACCATGCAGGCCAGAAAAGGGCCCCACCTTTGATACCATACTCGACGAGAGACTCCATCCCAGAAGCTAAGAAATATTGTGTATGCCGGCTGCCTTTATACTGGCAACCTGGGAAGCCAAGTTCGTGGTCAAACACGTACGTGGTAAATGCACTGCATGCAAATAAACTGCGTACAATGACAAAATCAGAGTTAAAACCAAGGAAGAAAACTTGCAATCCTTGAAATATATTAATTACTTCTTGAGTGTACTCAAGTTCTGAGTTCAAAGGAGAGTCGTAAATGGAGGAAGAATGAATCATTTGAAACTTGTCCAGATCTAACTCTGCTTATTTTGATTGTCATAGACCCATTAGTTGTTGTATCTTAGCATACATTAACGACTATAGCACACCACTGTACTTCCTTTGAAGTCAGTTTAATTAGTAGTTTTTGAAAGACCCTATCTGTGACTTCTAGAAGGCTAGGATATAACGTTTTAAATATAGTATCCAAACAAAGCATCTGATTCTGATTGCTTCAAAATTACCGTGATTAGCCAAGGCTGTCCTGTACTAACATTGAGTTGATATGTGCAGATTTTTGGGCCAGTTCAGCCAATTATGAAGTTCAAGAGTATAGAAGAGGTCATAAGAAGAGCTAACAGTACCGAGTATGGACTTACGGCTGCAGTGTTCACAAAGAATCTGGACAGAGCATTAACACTAGCTTCTGCATTGCAATCGGGAACTGTCTGGTAAGCAGGGGGGGACCTGAGCATGGGCTGGGATTTTGTTTCATGGGAAGAGAGAGGGATGTATGATTTGGAATCACAGTGTAAGTGCTGGAGGTAAGATGTATTAGTAGTCTGCTTAATTCTTGATATCCTGCACAGAAGCAACATCCATTCATCAAAATAGGGTGGTGAGGATCAGACAGTCTGGCAAGAAATGGCCTGCTTGTTTGTTCAGTCGATGTAGTTATTTTTGTCTGGAAAACTCTGAAAATGTAGGGGTTGTAGCAAGTTCCACCAGACATGACGCCTTTCAAAATCCTGTATGTAGAAAAAAGCAATTCTCATGATCTTTAGGTAGCATCAGATGGGGTCTTAGATGCACAGATCAGTATGGACAGTAGATGGCAACACACCACTGTCAGAAAGAGAAGTAGCTTTTTTTGCTTACAAAATGTCTTATTTTATATCAGAATAATTTTAAAGATGGAATCCTGATTTTTTTTCCCAATGAAGATAGGAATTTGATCTGATGTCTGATTTTGATGCATACAGAGGATTGATTTCAAGAGTTGGTGCCAGAAGAATCTGCCTCTGAGTAATATTTATATAAAAATGGGATGTTGGGCTTTGAAGGATACATGTGCTGTACGTAGCTGAAGGGGCAGTCCTTCAGCACCAAGCCATACCTGTCCCTCTTCAGGTATTTGATCTTACTGAGATGCTGAGGAACTATCTGCGTTAGCTTTTCCTACCTAGTGGGTATGGAAATAGGGCTAACGCTTCAGTTTTACTCTGACACAATTGCCTAATATGGTCCAACTTTTTTCTATACCTGGAAGTGGATGGTGGGGCCTGCTTGTGAGTATTTAGACAGCCTTCTGAGTAAACATGTTCATTTCAGAATGTGCTTTATTAAACTAGGGAATAAGTTGAACTATTTATTTTAAGCACGGCTCTGAACACAGCATAAATTCCAGCTCAAGCATGAATGTCTTAGACAATAGAGACTATGAATTGAGATGTGGGTCGGACTGAGTACCACTCAAATGTTTTCTGTTTCTGTAGCAAAGTAAGATTTTATTGCTAACTTCTGATTCTCAAATGAATGAACTGTATAAAGAGAAAACTGAGAGATTTCAGCCTTTTTTGTATTGTTGTTGTCATCATCTTGCTTCTCTTTCCTATTGAATTGTCTTTTTACAACTGATGTTTTTATTGTAGGATCAACTGTTACAATGCGCTCTATGCACAGGCTCCTTTTGGTGGCTTTAAAATGTCAGGCAATGGCAGAGAACTGTAAGTTTCACTCAGTATTTTGTTTATATGTGGATGGTGAATGCAGTAACAGTTGGGACTCTATGGAAATATTGTTGAATTTGCTTTTGAACGGTCAGGCTTGCAGTATGCTGCACAGGGCAGTGCTAAGCCAGTACAGCGTGCGTGTAAAGCACAGATGTGAGAGCATGAGCAGTGCCTTCAGGAGAACCTTCATCTGGTTTATAAGCTCTTTATAACTCCAGTTCAGTCAATTCCACTTGCAAGCATTTTTCCTTGAGAGTTAGATTTTTAGATGAAAGGAGAAGTATGGCACCTTGGCTGGGGGCACTGGTATCCACCCCAAACCTCCTCTATCTTTATATGGTGGTATCTGGGCCTCCCTTGACTGCTGTATCATTGCTCCTAGTTGGACCTCTTCCCACCTCTGACTTTATAATGTTGGAGCTAGAACAATGAGGAATGATCTCCAAGATGATTCTACCTCTACCTTCCAAGCTTGCTACTAAATTGCAGAAGGACCCTCTGTCTGACCTGTTGCAGCATGGCTACCAGACATTCCAGCTCTACTAACGCAGCAATTTTTAAACTGAGGTCACCCTATAAGTTAGAGCTGAGAAGTTGACTTAAATCTTAATTTTCTCTGTGTATAGGAGAGAGGTGGGGTTTATTACACCAGTCAGAAGACTCTTCAGAGGAATCTAATGCACCTTTTCCTTCATAAGCCAGATTTATTTCCAGGAACCATTTCCAGTAGCTGTTATGGTGCATCTGCTGCTCTGAGACATTCAGGTGCCTCACTTGCTAAGCACAGCAAATGAATGAATCCTCCAATGGGATACATATATTGAGACCTTATGGTTTATTTTGCCTGACTGCCTAGCTAATTAAAGGATGTCAGGGGTTTATCCCTTGGGCAAGGCATGGGAATAGAGCCAGTTTCCACCAACTAAGACATAATGCAGTGGTGGGGCCTGTCATCAGTATGCGTTTCTGGAGCAGCTGTGCCCTCTTGATGATATGGTATCTTGTAGATAGAAGCTTACTTTCATTGAAAAAGTATCGTCAGTTACTGTCTAAGCACTGATAACTATGTTTACGTGGATGTTTCTTCTATGGGTTCTCACAACAGTACTCAGTTTCTACTCGGCAGAGGTGTCATCTTGTGGGTTACTGCGACCAGCAGCATTCGATGTTTCTTTTACAACAGGGCGTAGTTGTGTCTACTTACGTGCATGTACTTAGCCATTATTAGAAGTGGTGGGCCAAACTGATGGCTAGCGTAAGCTAGTTCAGATCTGGTTTTAATGGCCTGATGTCGTCTACAGCAGCTGTCCATCAGTGGCTAAAATGCAGTTGTGTAGAGATTTCTTATCTTAGGGAAGTAGACATTAACATGCTACAATTGTTTGTCCCTTTCCCTCCTCTCTCTTCTTTTCTAGCGGTGAATATGCTTTGGCAGAATACACTGAAGTGAAAACAGTCACCATTAAACTCTCCCAGAAGAGCCCATGAAAACAGGCGGCCTAAAATGCTGACACTCTGAATGTGACACGTGGGGGACGTGTTCAGAGCAAGGGGAGGGGAGGGGTAGGAAGGAAAATGGAAACACCTAACTTTATTCCTCTAGAAACACTGAATCTACTGGACTCCATTTTGTCAACTGGCTCTTCGAAAACTGATTTAACTGACCCTACTGGCAGCATAGCACACACTTGTACTGTACAAGTCCCTGGCTGTACATTTGTCTGCTACCTGTGACTAAAATGCTGGTCAGTCACAGTGTTTGCGGGACATCTGCTTTCAAACTGTACCCCTGAAGGACGTGGACGTCGATGGCTATTTAGAAAGACTTCTGGTACCATTAGCATGGACTGCATATGGGTTTCACTTGGCATAAATGGACTTGAGTGGTAGGGCTAATACAACCTGACTGAAGTTGGTGGAGTTTGTGTCAAGACTGCAGCTGGAGTTTGGGATGGGAGTGCAAGCTTTCATGGAAGAATCTGTAAAGAAATTCTCTTTGAAAGGGCTATCTTGGTCTCTCTAAAGATACATGCATTCTCCATACTGGTGATATTCTAGCCCTGAATGAGATTTATGGGAGTTTCCTAGAGGACTCCTTTGGGGCCAGTATTTCACCCAGCAGAGCTAGACTTTAAAGTGTCCTTTGAAACTGATGTTTTGGTGTGCACACGTCACACATGCTGCAAATGCAAGTTACTTGACTTGCTAACCCTTCTGGCTCTGAATGAGTCACAATTGTATCTCAAACCTTCACTATAGCACTTTTTGCAAGAGGATTTTGCACTGTACTTACCGTGATGACACAGAGTTGAATGCTAAGCACGTAGCGTGGTAGATAACCCACAGAAAACATCCCACGCCAGTCCTTCTGTTCTGGGGGAGGGAGCAGAAGAGCTGCAAGAAGCTGTCCTGCTCTCTCTTTCTCTGTAACTTTCAGGCTGTGTGAACATCTCTTCATTTTTTGAGCCAGAGATCTATTATTGTGAGAGTAAAACTTACAGGCTCTTCTCACTGCTTCTTTATCTCCTATGAATGTAGCTTAAAATAAATTTCTGGAAGTACAGTATGAAAAGGCAGGTGCTCCCAAGCACACACTGACTGCTAAAGATGTGGGTGTACAAACCAGTTACCATGGAATAATCTACAGCCAGACTTTGCAGTTAATTGTCCTCGTGAGTGCTGTCATCTTGTGGCAAGCACAGAGTAGCTGATCCTTCACGGAGGAACGAACTGCCTTGAACTGTCTCTTGCTTACAGTTTTATAAGCATGCACGTACGTGAGTAGCGTCCATGGAGTGGCTGTCATACCAAGTTCATGCTTCAGTATCCCCTGCAGAAACTTTTTGCATGCCCAGACATTACTATGAGAGTAATGACAAGCCACATGCTGCCTTCAGTTCCTGGGTTCACTACTTTCCCTCCTCCTCCTCCCGATTCTGTACTGGAGAACCACTGGCAAACGTATGGGAAGTTCCATGTCTGCAGGAGCTGTAAGTATGCAGGAGCTAGTGGTGTCAGCTGGTTAGGAAGTTTAGCTGATCTCGCTGGGATTGTCCTCTGAGAGCAAACCAATAGAGGTTCCTTATGGCGTATCAACAGACCTCCATGGAGCACTGGTAAAGATTGCTGCCTGGAGTTTTCCAGGGCTGGAAGCAGAAATGCAGATCTAACCTCTATTTTCTGAGGCAAGCAAGGATTTAACCGGTACCTTCCTTTGCTCAGAGATATGCCCAGTTAGTAATGAGTTCTGTTGAATCAGTAGATTCCTTTTCTGGAGGGGGAAGGAAGGTGGGTAGCAATAAGCAAGGAGAAAGTTTGCATGAGCCTAAACTTCCTTATTAGTTAGTGAACGTTGAAATTGCACTTCAACACTGCTTAACTTCATAAATGACATACCTCCACCAGTTGTGTATAACCAGGCACCTGTCCTCCCATGGGTATGTGAGACAGGGAAATCTCCCCATCCAGTGAAGAAAATGTCCTCCCTTCCCCATGAAAGGCCAAATGGGAACATTGTAAATAAGTTTCAATTTTTATAAAACACTTAGAGTGCAAACATCTTCTCAGACAAACATTTTACTTTTGCCTACGTGATGGTTTTCTAGGGCTGCAGACAGTAGGGAAGTAAGGCAAACAGTAAAAGGCTGGTTATCTTGATGTATCTCTGTATTAATTTTTGATAAACAGTGGTTGAAACTGAAATCATCTGAAATTCTTAAAATCCTAGTACTCTGGCTTTACATGTATGATATATATTTCACCTCTTTTTTTTTTCTCCATATCAAGTTTTTAAAAAGTCAACGTATCTCTTACTGTATAAATCAGGGTTTGACTCTACACACTGAATTTTCTAAGTTATATAATACTAGACACTAACTTTAAAATAACCCCTTAGAGGGTATATATTCTTTCATTGCACAGTAAGGCTTTCATATGAAATACTACTTTTTTTTTTTAAAAAAAAGAACTATATTTATAAATTAGGAGACAGTTAATCTAATGTATTTTTATAGCTAAAGGTACATGAAAATGCTATGTTTAAACCTCATGTATATATTTAGACTATGGATATCTTTTTGTAATAGTTCTTGTTCCTAATAAATGTTTAACTGTGAAATGGTTTCTCAATGCTACATACTGCTATTGCTCAGAAAGGAAGGTGGGGGAGCAGGAATTTCAACAGAGTAACTTGAATGCTTTTTTTTATTTACACTGATTAGTGCTTTAAGATAATTCCAGCCCCTCTAACGCACGTGTTAAGATCCCTTCCATCAGCAGGCAGCTTCCACTCAACTCAATCCTCCTGTCACTTTTTTATTTCACCCTGAATTTGGCCCGTTGTGTCAATAAAGGGAAACTGGAAAGGGTTACAGTTTCATGCTTCTAAAACAAAATGGCCCTGTATCGCTCTAGTTACAGGGGGCTCCCCCTAGAACAGCCTTGTGTCTGTTCCCCTTGATACAGTGGCCCAGCGGTAGCCCCCGAGTGGAAACATGGACTGGGCCCACAGGAGGCAGCATCATTTCGAGGTGCCTTTTCCACGCGGCAGAACTGAACGCAGAGTGCGTGTTTGGATGTGAGTATCCAGGAATTCGGGATCTGACAGGGGGTGCTGTGAAGGGATCTGAACTTGGATCCGCTTCTGCGATTTGTGAAGAATAGCCTATTTTAAAAAAGTAAAGTGCTGAAGTTTGGTCAATGCTCTACACATAAAAGCTGGCGCGTGTGTCTTGGCTTACCCTTTAAGCAGCCACTTTTATAAAGTTGTGGCAGTTACAGTAAGCGGAGGGGGAAGGAGAGCAGAGCTGCAGCTGGCGGGGGCAGGCATAGCTTCCTCCAGTTCAAAGGCAGATGGATCCTCTTTGCCTTCTGAGGTGAGCCTCAAAATGGAGAATTCGAAGGGACCACAGACCGCGCTGCCAGACGGGGCTTCCTGCCTTGCTCCGGCTGCTTCCCAAACCCCATTGGGACACATCCATCGCAGGTGTGCCTCTGCTAAATGTGTCCCCACTCCTGTCTTAGTTCCCTCATCTGCAATGTAGATAAGAGAGCAAGAACATACCGATGCCATTGCCTTTTAACTCCCTTCCCATCCGATACACCTCTGTGAGAAATACCTGTCATCTCCCCGCACAGGCCAAGCCAAACTCCTTGAATTTTCCACTTGCTAACAGCACCGCTCAGAAGCTTTGAGCCTTTAGAAGGAGGGAGGCTGGAGATACAAAGGAATTGCTGTGAGTGACATAATCAGTGGAGACATAAGCCAGGAAGGGTAGGATGAGATCCGGGGGAAAAAAGAAAAGAAAAAAAAAAAAAAGTAGCTTGAATGCATGGAGAAATTCTTGCTACAGGAAGTCTCTATCAAAATAAAGTCAAAAATTATTTTAGTGGTTTTTCAAACAATTGTGCTAAAAAAAAAATGTAAGAAAGGTCTGGGTAAGAGCCAGGTTGTGAGGCATAAAAGACAGCAGGCCGGGTAGGAAGTGGAAAGGGTGCTAAAAACAAGTAACCCCGCTATGGCTGTAGCTAAAAGCTTCACAAGGAGCTGAACACAGGTAAAAGCACCAGTGAAGACCCATCCTCCCTACGGCTCCTACACGATCGCATCAAAGAAACCCCCTAAGCAAACCTCAGGCTGCAGCAGCCGTTCAGGGAAGGGATATGGCTTTTTCCATCCTCAAGCAATCATCAGAGACCCATTTCTTGGCACGGACCAGGGAAGAAAAAAATCCCTCTGTATGTAATTTACAGAATCATTATGAATAACAAAGCAAAAAGGCACACAGGAAGGGTCTTTTGTTCGGAGGTTCAATGGGTGGGGAAAATAAAGCAGCATCAGGCTCGACGGAGGTTCCTGACCGGGTTTGTGATGGGGAAGAGGTGCACAGCACCAGCACGCCAGCTGGAGCGCGGCGAGCCCAGCACCTTCGGAAGAAAGGGGGCAATCTCGCTTTGCTTTTCCAAAGAGGAGCGAACTCACACCGCTCTCTGGGGAAGGAGCAACTTTCAAAGAAAGAAATCTCGTATCGGCTTCTGTTACCGGTAAGGCCAGGCCTCTGCCGAGAAGCGATGCCGAGAGGAGAGGGGCAGCGGTGCCAGGTCCGTGGGTGCCCATGCCTGGGGAGCTACACGGTGATAAGGGCAAGGCCACCCAGAGCACCCGCTCAGCTGAGAGAGAGGGTCCTGCTTCAACGCCCGCGGGTCTGCTTTTTCCTTAAAAAAACCAAACCAAACCAAAAAGCAAAACCCGAAGCCAAAGCGCTGAAGCCCGCATAGGGACTGCCCGGGGAGAGGGCGGACTCCAGGCGCTGATGGATGAGTGCGCCCGGCTGGGGCAGGAGCCCGGGCTCGGGGCAGGATGGGCTCCGCGCCCCGGGCACGG
>NW_009259044.1:517723-531629 GCF_000687185.1 Egretta garzetta | reverse complement strand
CCGACAGACGGGCAGCACCCCAAAAGTGACGGGAAGGGCTCCTGAGGCACCCCGGCCCGGGGCGCGATGCCTTTGCTGCTCCTCAGCCGGCGGCTGGGGAGCGGGGAGAAGGGGCTGGTGTGCAGCTCTCCTGGGCAGAGCTCACCCAAGGACCCAGGGCTCACGTCCCGCCGAGCTGGGGTGTCCCCGGGCAGCCCCTTTCGGTTCCAGGTCTGGCTTCGCCCTGCCGTGTGCGATGGCAGGCAGAAGAACCCGCAGCGCGTTTCCATCCCCATAGCGTCATGGGCCTCTCTAGAGCCGCCGTCATGGCCATGGCGGGTGCCCAGCCCCAGATGGGCTCCTCAGAAACGGGCAGGTGGTTTGAGCGAAGAACTGAAGTTTTGGCAGGTTTCTTGTGAATTGGGAAGCGACCGCGAGGAAAACCGGGGTGTGTCTGGGTGCCTCGCTGCATTTAGGCGCGAACCGGGCAGGCTGGCGCGAAGTGGGGAGGCTGGTACTGGCACGGTGGGATGTGCCGGGACGCTATCAGGCAGCTGGCAGTAGCAGGATCTCAGGAGAGAAACTGGGAATCATAGAATCATAGAATGTTTTGGGTTGGAAGGGACCCCTAGAGGTCATCTAGTCCAACCCCCAATGTGTGCAATGGGAAGTAAGTCAGCATTCAGGTGTGTTCTGCATGGTCCTCCTCCTTCTGAATGAGATTCTGCAGAGCCCATAGGATCCCTCTCCCTAAATCCCATTAAAACATGGTGGTTCCATGTGTTACCGTTGAGTGTATCTTGCTTAAGGTAAAAGCACTGTAGGTATTTTTTTATTATATACACAAAGCTCCTGAAATATGGCAATACTGCTTATGTGGGTGCTGTGTGGCAGCCATACCCACGGCTATAGCATTTAGTGTCCTACTTGCAGTTAAAGGGAACTGATTACCAAAACCACGCCGTTGTTTTTCCTGAACGTTTTTTCCTTTCGCTATATACGAGAAAAGTTTCAGCCTGGGGGAATAAGCTGAGGAGAAAGCTAAAAATCAGGAGTGGGATGGTTTTCAAGGCTCTGTGGTCCACACTGACCCCATTTAGTGTTTCTCGTACAGTTGCTGTGCGTGCACATGGTGTGTCCCCGCCGTTCAGCAAGGAAATGCCTCAGAAACTAGCATCTGCTAAAAAGAGCTCGCCTGTTGGTCTTTGCATGGGGAAGTATTCGTTCTTACTGTAGCTGCTCAGTGCATTTACAGCGAGGGTGCAGGGGAGGCAGCTGCTGGAAGCACCGTGTCCCCTCTATTTTCAGAGTTAACAACCCGGACAGCTTTTGGGAAGCGTGAGAGCCTCCCCGACACCTCTGCCTGTGGTATCGTGCCTGCCAGCGTGGCCGAGGGAAGCTCAGCCCTGGAGCCGAGCTGACTTGGGCGGGAACTCGGCACGTTCCAGCGCAGAATCCGGTCCTCCACCATCACAGCCCAGTTCAGCATTTCGTGGGCTGGATCTGGGCTTAGGGATCACCTGCCTCTCAGCAGCCCACAGCCTCCCCTCCTTGCGTGGGTGAAAGCTGCCAAATTCAGCCTCTTACGCATGCCCGACCGCTGCAGCATTGGGATGCAAGAGCTGCCAGGGCTTCACCTGGGAGATGAGCTGCCGCTGCAGTCTGTGGTGTGGAGGGAGGGAAGGATGCTCGGCAGCTCGGGCACCTGCATCCATCTGGAGCTGTCGCCATCCTGCTGCGAAGAAGGTGTTTAGCTGTGGGGTGGGTACGAAAAGTGCTTGCATGTAGCCTGGCTGAGGTCTCTCAGTCCATATCATTATTTGCCGTACAGCACCCAAATTATTTTTCCCACCTCTGAAAAACTCCGAAGAACCAAACCAAGAGTCTGTGGCAGCACCCAACGCCTGGATTGCAGGGCACAGGGGCGCGCGCAGCGCTTAGGGTGTGAGTTTTGGTTCCTGCTGCCAGGCACCACAAAGTAGGGGTCATCAGAAGCTGAGTTTTGCTGTTAAGTGCACCTAATTCAAACATTTGCCTAGAAACAGCTGATGTAGCATGCAGTGATTTTTAACATTGTTGGCTGGTGGTTACAGCCCAACGTAACGAGGGAGGAGCAGAAAGCTTCCTGGAGAGTGGCGATGGATCAGTGTATTTATATATTCTCTTTGGCCTTTGATCCCAACTCAGGAAGCCGACTCTGCTCAGGGAGAGTTAGGGATATTCTTGGGTCTTGCTGGCCAAAGCGGGAGGTGGGTTACCTGCTTTGCCGAATTGGAGCCTCTAACCAAAACTTCAGTGTCATGCACCAGACATGAGAAAAACTAGGAAGAGTCAAAGGTGAGGGGCATCGTGTTAGATCTGAGAGGCGTTTACTGACTGAAACTGAAAGCAGAAAATGAAGGAGCGCCGATGATGCTGGTTGGGCACACACTGCAAAATCCACCCGTAGTTTTAACCTCTGTGGAAGACGCATTGAAAGAGAGACCATTACAGGTGGGCAGCTTTGAAGAGGTAAGGAGTTGGAAATGCCCTGGGAGACTGAGCTGTGCAGTCTTCTGCAAGATGTTTCAGAAGAAGCCAACCTTAAAGAGCTGCCAAGGGCCTGGTTTTCCTCCCTGAACGTGTTTGAAGAAGCCTGACGCTTCTAGGGTAGTAGAGTTCTCCAGAAGGACTGGGCAAAGGGGAAAGGAGCTGGTGTGTTTCTCTTAGCCCTCTTCTCTTTTCTGCAGAGGATTGTCTCCATAACCACATCGCTATTTTTCAGTTTCTCACAGTGGAGTCTTACAAGAGCCACAGTTGTCTTCATGGATGGGAAAGGGTTTGAGGTTGCATTTAGGATTTTTCCAGCTGCGCTGCATGGTTTCAATGCTCTGCCTTTACGTTAGCTTGTGGAGAATCTGAAACTGCAGCTGTGACCCCTGCCCACCCCCCGCCCTCTGCCCAAAGACTGAGCGGCTTTGGTGGGGAAAAATTGGGAACGTTATCTTTTCCATAGTGGAGACATTGTTAGTCTGCTAATTCACATTATGCTCTTAACAAAGCTGTTAGGAAAATAATTGTATTTGCATAGGATGGTGAGTGCCTTTCTGCAAAGTACTATTTAGACAGCTGTGTAAGGGTGCAGAGGATTAAGCATCTTGCAATTTCTGTACTATTAATTTGGTTTACTATTTATTTTTCAACAGGGTAAATGATGTTTCTTCAGGATGGTGCTTACTAGCAGTCGCTCTGCTCCTGCATTTACTTGACGGAGATCGTTCAGCTTGGACAACACTATTCAGTTTTAAGTGCTGCAGCAAGTTTGTCTGTTGGATCTTCACAACTGCGACCCAGAATGTACTGGTGTGTGGGAACTGAGGAATCCGCTATTTGCAGAGAGAGCAACATGGATCCACAAAATGGTAAATAGGACGATTTCTTTTCTTTCCTGTTCAGATTGGGAGCGAAAGGTTTTAAGAGAGCTCAGTAGCCAGCTGCCACTGAATTTCCATGGAATTTAAATATGTGAAAGATCTTCCAGTGATTTGAGCCCTAATCTTTGAAAATCTGCAGTATAGAACAAGGAATTTCACTTGCAAGGAGAATGATGTTGAACTCCTCAGGTGATAAGAATAGCATTCCTCTGACGACCGATGTTCTCCAAAGGCCTCCAGAGTTAGTCAGTATATGTGTCACGTCTCACCAGTTCCTAAATATGTTTTACAAGATCTGTGCTTTTTCAGCATGTGAATGCAAATATGTTCCCAGCCACTGATGCAGTGTGTATTCGGGATATGAAAGCTGCTAAAATCAGAGCATCGTTTCTCAGGCTGAACAGATATTAACCTGCTCCAGTTTTACTGTCAGCTTCGATTCAAGTGGCTTGCAGTGATGTACTGTTGGGCTAGATTAGAAGGTCTGCGCTTATGTAATGCAATAAATCCATAGGTGGAAATTTCTCTTTCAGAAGGGACATGTGCTTCAGGTGGCTTCCGGTTAATTTCTTTTTCTGAACAGCCAAATTGGTTTTGGATGATTTTTGTCGCTGAAACCCTCGGCTCCTAGGCACTGCTGCATTTCTCTGAGCGAAAACCCAGTTATGTTTTCTGCATCAAGCAATAGCCACCCGGTTATTGTATAACGGTATTCCCCCCTTGCAACAAGCAGTTCATTAGGAGGCAGCATCTGCGTTTTAAGTGTGGGATGAAGGTGTGTTTGACGCTTTGTAGTGAGTAAGCAGGCTTCAGTAGAAGCTAATGTTTTTGCAGCCTTATTTTGGATTTTATCAGCAACTATGAAGCAAAACCTGATACTTTATTCAGAGGCTGCCTTATCTTGTTTGAAGACGTTTCTCACCAGCGTCACAGGGAGCTCTGGGAACCCTTTCCTTTCTCCGTAGGTATTCGGCTTATTCTGTGTTACTGATTTTTTTTTTGTTGGTTTTTAATGTGGTTTTTATGTTTAATTAGCATTGTATCTTTCTATAATGATCAGGGGCATTTGTTTATTGACTGTTCTGAAAATCCTTAAATTCTATTTTCTGAGTTTCTCTCTGGAAGAAATCATCTCCACCTGAATACTGAGCTATAAACCATGAGAAGAATTTTAATCTGTGCTAATGATTCGCAAGTGTTAAGAATTGCTAAATTTTTATTCTGCAATAGCAATTTGACGAGTTCTTCTCACTGTTTAGAGATACGGTAAATCAACACGTTAGTTTGTGAGTGAATAATGGAGTGAAAAGAGAGAAAGGTATATTTTCTACATTGTGGGTTCAGGTTTTCTTCTGAGGACTTTATTGCGTGTTTCTGTTATGTAAATATATTCAGTGAAACTGCTTGACTGGAGGCGTGCAAATCTTACTGGTGTAACTTTTCTATACTTAAATGTCTGGGTTATTTCATTTGATAAGCAGTTTTGGAAGACTGGCAAAGGGATCCTAGGAAACCTTAAGATCCAGGGCTGCCCTGGTGGATTTGCTCCTTATAAGCAATACTGTACGTGTTTAAACTAATTTTTATTTTGGGATTGTTTGAGTTCTGCCAAGAATAATTGTCATTAGCTAGCTGGTCCCCTCCCTAAGTTAGCTGGTCCTTGTTCTGCATTTGGATCCTGTTACACAGCTTGAGCGCAGGAACGCGGTGACTCATTCAGCCTCCACATTTGAACCTCTTGTTTACGCGCATTTATTAACAATCCAGATGCAGCCTCCTGCTTCCATTCAGTCAGAACCACTGGGAAGTAGAGTGAGATCACAGATAATTTCTTTAATGCCAATGACCTCATCAGTGCTCGCAAAGCTTGGAGTATTATTTTTGGGGGGGGGCAGGAAGGGCAGGCGTGTAGATGTGAGTGGTTTAACAAATGGCACGGTGGTGCTTGTGGCTCTGTGATGGGTTGGTTGGATCAGCGGGGCGTTACGGCTGGCACAGCACCTTCCAGCAGGTACCATGTGCATCCCGGGGACGGTGCTGGGCTTGACCCGATGATGGCGGTGAGCACCACAGAAGGGATTTGTCACTGGAGTGCAGACTAATGCTCTGTTTTGGGTGCGGTCAGCATCTCCCTGGCCTCCTCAAACCTTGCTTCCCCTCTCCTAGATTTGTTCATCTTGTCCAAATTAAGAGAAAGAAAGCGAGCGGAGATACAGGAGCGGCTACAGTCCATGAAGCATGGGTTTGGGTTTTTTAAACTAGATTAAAGAGCTCTGCGTAGTGTAGTGGAGGTGACATAATATGAATCTTGTAGGAAATACAGTGGAAGCCAAAAGATATCGCTGTATGAATGCCTAGAACAGAATAAAGATTCATCTCCTTTCTACAGGCTGGTTGGTTTCTTTGAATCTTACCAAAATTTGCAGCTGGGATTTCATTCTCATACGAGTTTCTAGGAGACAGTTCAGCAAAGATGTAGAAAAGCAGTCATTGTCTTCTGAAACGTAAGGGTGCTTTTGTTAAAGAGCTTATCGCTGTCTTATTGAGAATTTTGTTTAAAGTTGCGGAGTGTTCCTATGCCACTTGTGCGTGTCTCGGAGGTGGAATTGGATTATCCTTCAAACGCGCCAGAGGGTGTCTCTCCTGCTAAATCTAGAAATAAGCATTGAAAAGGGGTGTTAGGTTGTAATGTATATAATTTTACATAACCAGGGACAACGACGCCAAGGATAGTTGTTTGAAATTTTATAGTAGCTTTACAGATATTAACTAAATGAACCTTCACACCTTCTTTTGAGACAAACCTGCTGTAAGCTGGTGACTTTCAGCCGTCCAGGGAAGCAAAGACAGGCATGTGCAGTATGCCTGGAAAAGAGACCTAAATATTAAAATGAGGGAGAAAAGAAGTAACCAGAATCTAATGACCCGAGTTGGCATTTGGAGTGGACCAGGGGCTCTTAAGGCTGTGCTTCAGAAGTGCCGTGGTGACCCTGTGGCTCACAGGGCTTTGTATTTTATCAGAAAGATATCTTTATCTGCCCTCGATGGTAGTGACCTCCGCAACCCCATCTGGGCCGTGGCGCAGCTCGGTACTGACTCGGAGGGAAAGCTGCTGCCTGCGCCGCCGCTGCCTGAGTCGGAGAAAAGTCTCCGGGGCAAGTCAGAAGAGTTTAAATGGAAGAGTCAAAGAGTTGTTTTAACAGGAGGGACTGCTCAGGAGCTAGTGCAATTTTACATGGGAAGTTTCACAACGGATTGAATGGCGACGGCTTGAGGTTAGCTAATAGCAAATGAAACGGCTTATTCTCTGGGGACATCGCTTTGTGCATCCAGCGTCGCTCCCCTGTTTGCATGAGGGCAGGACATTTGCAAATGTGGCTGAGACCTTCGTCTGTAGGGTGATGGTTTGAGGAGGTGATGGGACTGGAGGTGGAGGGATGGAAGCTTTCTCAGACCCTGCCCTTCCTCTCCGTTTTGTGCTTACTGGATAACACGAGCCTTCCAGGCTGTCAGTCTGGCAGTGTGAAATCCACTGAAAAATTGAAAGTCTACAGGAAGAACTTGACTTCTTTATAGCAATAAAAGCAATAAAAGCTCCTGGGTGTGCAAATACAGGGCCTCCAGATGAGCTCTTTGCTGTCGTTTCCTCGTAGTTCTGCACGGTTGATTTTGTTGCCTTAAATGTGAAGGGCAGGAATTTGCATTTAGTAGTGTGAATATCTTTGCTTATAAATATTTTCTGCTGAATAGAGGAGGAAGGGGGAATCGGCGTAGGCAGCACTGCTGGTATCACTTTGTTCCTCGTGAAATCACCGTGTAAATGCCTTAAAATCTTTACATCAGCCCTGTGCACGGGGCTAGGGCCAGCAGCTAGGGCTTGGGGCACGTTGGCTTACCCCCCGTCCGTGGCACGTTGTGCTGTATAACAGGGAAAAAGTACTCGCACCCTCTGTCCTGCTTCCTCCATCCACACGGGAGATGGCAACGTTACCCTGAGTCTGCTGAGCCAGCGTGGTGGTGAGAAGGACAAGGAGGGCATCTTGGAGGTGATCTGAGCGCAGAGCACCAGAGACCTGCAAAGCGTGTCGGTTGCTTCTGTATAATCAGACTAAATGAGCCTTGAAGGTTTTTCTGGTTTTCTTCCTGCTCGTTAAGCTGCGAGTTAATTTGAGTCCAAGCAGCAAATTGGAAAGTATTCCTACAAGCCAAGAAAAAAAAAGGTGGGGGGCAAAAAATAAACCAGGTATCTTATGAGAGTTAGTCTTACTGCATAATAGCCTGCAGAAGGAGAAGTAGGAAATGCTAGGCAGGAATAGGAAGTACACTAGTAAGGCGGTAATAGGCTTGTATTTTTAAACGTATTTAAATAAACACTTCATACAGAAGTGGTGCAATCTCACATGGGGCCAAAAGCTAATGCGGAAGGCTGGTCTGCAGCAGAAACTGCGTGTGGTTAAGCCTGCACTGTCTTGCCGAACTGAGCCTGGATTTCCAAAAAGGGCAATGAATATCAGGACATTTACCATTAGATGCCTAATTTAAGACACTCTGAAGTGATTTTCAGGGTCTGGATACTAAGCGCTGTTCTTCAAGCATGCTCTTAGAAGGTGTCCCTTGTATTTTGAAACAGAGGCATCCAGAAGAACCATTTGCCTTTGAAAATGTCCTCTTGTGCGTGTGGAAAGTGGGAGTTTGGCTTGTGGGTGCTGCGTCCCTCTGGAGTCAAGGAGATATAAAGGAGCATGTAGGTCTTAGTAGTGGCAGGGCCAGCTTTTTCCTGGTAAATACCATCAAAGCCAGCTTGCTCTTGAACTTGAGGGCTGTAGGAAGGAGGACAGAGCTGCTAGGAGTGCCAGCGGTGCGGTGCAGACCTTGGCAAGCTAATTGAGCAGACAGTCCAACCTGAGAGCCAGTTTGATTTGCAGACAGCAGTAAAACATTGATCTTCATCTGAGCTGTTTCTGGCATTATCTGCTGCTATACAGCTTGATTTTTCCGCCTTTCAGTTAAAATGCATTTGTGGTGTATTCCATTAAAATGTAACTTATGACAACTTTATCAAGAAGCCTAGAAAAAAAAAACAAAGATAAAGTAGTAAAGAAAGTCCTTTGCTCTTAGAACCAGTACGCAGGGAGTCCTTAACGCCGTTACTAATGTGTGACTGTAAGCTCGCTCTCAGGTGAGAGCTGACGCTGTGGTCCATAGAACTGTTGTCCTTCATTGCACTGGGAAAAAGCAGCTGATGGCATTCACACCAGCTCAGTCTTTACCAGGCCTGTAATTGATTCATTGCTTTGTCAGTGATGTTGCAGGTGATTTTGTACTTGCGTGACAGAAAGTGCTATCAATTTTATTTATTTTTTTTTTTTTTTTATCCTCTCCAAAGCCTGTGGGGACCTTACCCAAAACCCATTAAAGACTTTGCACTGACATAACAGGCTTGGGATTTAGATCTTCAGGGATCCTTACAGCATTAAGTCTGCGGTTTGTTTTGTTTTTCATTTCTCTGATCGATAAAGGGGCTGCCAGGGCCTTTCTTTCCACAGGCATCGGCAGAATCATCTTTCGTCTTCGGCTCGGGCGGGATTTTTTTTTTTTTTTTTTTTTTTTTTTTTTTTTTTTTTATCCTCTCCAAAGCCTGTGGGGACCTTACCCAAAACCCATTAAAGACTTTGCACTGACATAACAGGCTTGGGATTTAGATCTTCAGGGATCCTTACAGCATTAAGTCTGCGGTTTGTTTTGTTTTTCATTTCTCTGATCGATAAAGGGGCTGCCAGGGCTCCGCTTGGCAGAAGGCAGCTAATGGGGAGGAAATGTTTGCATTGCAGATGAGGGGTGGGGGGTGGATTTTACACCATTCGGCTCCCAGTCTGCTGCATAGGTAAAGTCTGTCTCTTAATAGGTTCTGTTTCAGATGTTACATCAAGTTAGGCTGATATTTAATTCCTTGCCTTAATCCAAGTCTATGAGCTCATTAGTGGGTCAGCAATTGCTTCTTTGCATAATTATGTATCACCACAGCAGCAGCCCTTTTGTGTAAGCGGCTGATAGTTTCACAACAGAAGTGTGTCCATGCTTTGAATTTGTGCCTTGCTTTTACTTAGAGGGAGGACTTATAAAAGAAGTCTTTTAAGTATTAGGGAAGGCCCTCAACCTTCAAAAAGCCCTCCTGCAGTCAGAGGGACTTGGGGCGGCTGGCAGTTTCTGGCTTAAAAAAATAAATGTGCTTTCAGAAATTACAAACTGCCCTTAAAACGTGTGCAGCTACGTGCAGATGAACTCGGTGAGTCTGCTCATGAATCTGAGATGGAGTCAGCAAGGACACATTCAGACCATGTTAAAATATGACAGTTGGAAAAGATTCCCATTGAACAATAGCAAAGTTGATGTGGTAAGATCTGAGGGCAGTTTTTGCAAAAACTCGATCTCTCCCAGTATGATAATTAGCCACCATGTGCGTGTTGGAAGAAAGGGTGAGACCTGGCGATGTCTTTGTAGATGATGTATTTTTTGCAGGGACCTGCTGGTGAAGGTGCCTAGAGAGCCTTCCCCAGCCTGAGCTTTCCTGGCGTTGGGGACTTGTGGTGGGACGTGTTGCTCCGACTGGGCAGGCAGGACTTGGGGTCTGCCACAGAGCTGGACGGAGCAGTGGGAAATCTGGTGCGGGTCCTCTCTTTTTTTGGCTCACCCTCTCCGGTTGGGGAGGGTGGCAGATCTGTGGTGAGCTTCGGGAACTTCTCAGTCACAAAGAGAAGCCCCATGTTGTGTCACCCAAGGGTGAGGGAAAGGGTCAGTCTGCGACAGGAAGGGCGGGAGGAAGGCGAAGGGTGAAAGGAGCCAGGAACTGGGGTTGGGAGCTAGAGGAACATCTTAATTTAATTTCTAATCGTCAGCATGTGGATAAAGGTTGGCATTTCAGATACTGCTGGGGAAAGCTCAGTCCCAGGCTACCCACAGCTCCTTTTCTGTGCATAGTTGAAAATCATGGAAAAAAACCCGAACCAAAGCAGTGATTCAAACAAGAAGTCTGGATAAATTTAGCTCAAATATTCTTGGTATGTTTGTGGTCGCCGTGGAAATTACATCACCGCTTGTTTTAATGATCAGAGTAACGCTCGGAAAACTGGCATGGCTACCCGAGAAGAGCTCAAAATGAAATCTTTTAAAAGTATGTATGTCTTTGGAATGGCTTCACCTGCAGTTAGTTGGTTTGGGGGTTATTTGTTTTATTCCCATCTTGGTTAAGGAGTATGTTGACCAGAGGTTGTTGCTGCTTAATTGAAAAGCCACGAGGTTTAGAGCTGATACACTCTCATTATCTACTTCACATAAAAATTCTGTCTGGGGAGTAAGATTCAAAAAGAGTGCTGGTAATTGCTGAAGACAAGACCTCCTCCAGAATCTGCCTGCATGTCTTTCTGTCTTGCACATCAAAGAGCCTTTGAAAATGCTTTTATTTTTGCATCAAACAGGAACCTTTTTTTCTTTTTTGTAACGCTAATGGACAAGATCCCTTTTCAGATCTCAAATATAGCTTGAAAAACAAAAAAGTCTGGCTCCTTAAGTGGGCTTGTAAGCATGGTCACAATCCTCCGATGTTTTGCACCTTGGACCTTTCCCACAATGGCAGGGTGGGAATAAAATCTATCAGATCAAAGCCATTTGCATGGATTGGGCCAAGTTCTCAGATGCAGTGGATCAGAGTTCATCGTAGGTTGGTGGGAAAGGGATGAAACGTGCCTTGCCTAATTTTGCCATCTCTGCCTTGGAGCAGCCATCTAAAAATGCGGTGGGCTGCAGCGGGTTCACAGCATGCACCTTTGAACATAGCAACCTCCCAGGCGAGTCCTTGTCCTCCCTCCACTGAAGGGAATGCTGATGTTCCCAGACATCAGGAAGACAAAAGGGAAATATCTCCCCATTCTCCCTCTGTGCAAGTGGAAGCGCTTCTGCCGCTTGTAGGTTTTGTCACAAGTGAGAGAAGGGGTTGGTTTTTTTTTGGTAGCCCCCATTCAAGCTTTGGCAGCACATCTCTATGCAGCCTGGTTCAGGACCAGCACTGTCTTGGCCAAGAGTGGAGGTCTTTTCATCAGGCTTTCTTCCTGCTCCAGCCACAGCTGTTAAGGTCATCTTCCCTCTGAGATATTCTGTCCCGGAAACCGGCATCTCGGAGGATCTGCTCCTGCTCACATGGAAGCTG
Source organism: Egretta garzetta (assembly GCF_000687185.1). NCBI lineage: Eukaryota > Metazoa > Chordata > Aves > Pelecaniformes > Ardeidae > Egretta > Egretta garzetta. The sequence continues at coordinate 520,034 of NW_009259044.1, read as the reverse complement.
GTGGAAGTGCTCGTTTTGAGTTCAGTAGAAGCTGGAGTGCAGCCTTGCTTTCTTCCACTGTTACGTTTTTGGTTTGTTTGTTTTTTTTTTTTCCAGACTATCATATTCATCTCTTTCCTCTGATGCTCTTCCCAGCCCTGCACTTCCCTTGGCTCTGCTGTTGCCAAATTGCCTGTTCAACTCTCTTTTTGCAGCCATATCCAATATCGTGATTGCACTTTCTTTTCCTCTGCATGCAACACTTTCACCTAAACTAATCTAGAGTTGTTGTCTTGCTAATAAATGAGAAGTGAGGATAGCAAAGAGTAAGGTACTTTATTAGGCTGGCAGACACAGTTAAAGAAGCACATTGAACTGTGTCTAACCTGTACTAAGCTTGGATTTTGCTGTGTGGGGCGTTTACCCCCTCAAATCTCTTGAAAGGCTTCTTTGCTCCGATGTGTCTGCTTTTTCCTTCATCTGTCAGTTTGTTTAATAAAAGATGGTCTCTCTTTCTACAAATGTCCCTCAAAGTAGCCCGTGAAGCCGTCATCATCTTGCATGTTACGACTGTTAGTGCCTGGTAGCTGGGTTAACTTCTGCACATGTGTGAAATGGGAATGCAGGCTGTAGGACTGGAAGGAGTAGGGGGGTCAGTGTCCTGGTGTCACACTCCTAAACCTTATGCAAGGCCTGGTTTAAGCGAGTTGACTTGTCTGTTGCTTCTGCTTTTTCTAGAAGACTGTCCCAAAGCCCCATTTCTCCAATGTTTTAAACTTTCTTCAAGCTGGCAGCCAAAATGTATTCGTACCCTGTAGATAAATAGCTCTTCCCCTTCCCTGGTGTCTCCCTCTGGATGCGTTTGTAGACAGTACTCCCATCCCTGTCCAGCCTTCATTTTTCCAGGCTCAGCAAGCCAAGCTTTTTTAATATGTAGTCTTGTAATCAGACTGTTCATTTCTTCAGTTTGTCTTCTCCACTTCTTCCTGATTCCCTTAGTCTTCCTTGAACGTGATAAACTGGAGTTGTGCAAGGTATTTTACATATCTTTTTAATGTTGCTTTCCCTTTTTTTCCTCCCCTCTGGCCAGCCTTTCCAAAATCTTCATGTGTCCAGGTTCTGTAAGAGACCTGCTGTGCTCCTTGGGGAAGGGAGGAGTGACACTGGTGGCCACACAGGTGACAGCAGGTACCCAGGACCCCTGCCATGTGATGGAGGGATGGAGAACTGGGATTGCTGCTCTGGCCCAAGGGGACCTGATGGAGCAGCTGTGAGCTTCATCCTACCACTTTGATTCCCTTTCTCTGAAAGCCCCACTGGGGCTTTCTTTCCCAGTAGCATCCATGGGGTTTCATGGGGCTGGAGAGACAGATATTGGCTGTTTCTGTGCTATTAGTTTTGACCAGCAGTTGGGTTGGTGTGTTGTAAATGGGTTTTCCATTTAGGAGGATGTTTACATGTGTTATTAAATTGAAACATAAGCTTAGGAGCTGCTTTTCTCAACTCAGCCAAGCTGTGGAATCGCTGGACCTGTCTTTGGTGGACGACCCAGTAGAGGACTTGGACTCAGAAGAGACCTGAGCAGAGACTGTGGGCCCATCCTCTCCTCACACACACACAGGGAATCCCTCCCTGAACTCTTTCAGACGTAGCCTCTCACAGATGGGACTAAAAGCATTTTCTTCTTTCTAAAGCTAGCTTTAAATACATGTCTAAGGAGGATGTTGCAGAAGAGTGCTGGCCATGACTTGGTGCTTCCCCAATGCGAATAGTTAATGACTTGGTTTGTTTTTTTTAAAAGCATGTTGAGCAAATTATTTCTTTGAAAGAGAAAAAACATTGATACATGGAATTTTTTCCCTTCTGATGAAAGCTTGAACATTAGAGAAAAGGAAAAATTTCAAAAGAAACCAAAGTTAGCCATGAAATTTTATTTTACGAAGTTTCAAATGAAATCCAATCTTGGTGTGGTTTCATGGCCATAATATTTGATTCAGTTGGGCAGGAATGGTCTCACTAGAGACACCTTTCATCATTTAATAATCCTCTTTCCAGCCATGCCTGGAAATGAACACAAAGAAAATCCAAAAACGTAGTCAGACTTCTGCATGCTTAATGTATATCTTCCAATTTCAAATTTGGAAAGCAAGAGTGGCATAGCTGGCCTTGCATGCGAAAGCATATTTCTGAATGATTCAAGCTGTAGGATTGGAACCAAATCATGGAGGCCAAAAGACAAAAATAGAAACCTTCACTTAGAGCTGAGTCATTTGTATTTTCAATATGGCAATGGGCTCTCTGGCCGTTTCAGGCTTTCTTGGTTCCCTCGATC
>NW_009259044.1:517019-517459 GCF_000687185.1 Egretta garzetta | reverse complement strand
ACATCATTATTCAACATGGTCTTTGCTGATCCTTTGCCCCCCAAAGAGGGCAGTATGGGGGGGATGCGGGGCATCACCCTTCCATGCTAGAGCCAGCCTTTGCCCTATGCTTGCCCAGGGTCAGCCCCTTCCCTGCCCGAAGGCTAGCAGTGTGCCTGCCAGGGCTGGTGGTGCCTTCATGAGACAGTCTGTCCACTGAGAGATGCGTTGTGGCCACCGATGCTCTGAGTGCTCCAACAGATCAAAAGGGATGAACATGTGGATGTGAAGCTGCTTAGGCCTGGAGAATAATGTGAGAGAATAAAACCATCGCTGTCATCAACAGCGGCCCAGTTGGTCATGCTGGTAAGCTGGGGATGGCAGGCTTGGCCAAGGGCTGCCTGCTTGTGTTCAGTACCCAGCTGCTTGGTGAAAAGTCAGGAGAAGAGAGAGGAGGAGGC
>NW_009259044.1:500467-516991 GCF_000687185.1 Egretta garzetta | reverse complement strand
CATTCGTTTGGGATGTGGAGGATGTCTTGGTGTTACCTATTGCAGCTAAGGAAGCTTTATGAACAGAGAGGGTGAAACTAAAGGTGGGGTGTGGAGCAACAGGAGCCTTGCGTGCTGGTATGCGTGGCCGGCTGGGGTTTGTGTAGGGTTTGTCAGCACACGGGAGGCTGGCTGCAGCCCCTGGAGCCCAGGTGGGCAGAAGGGGTGCCCAGTCACCATGCTCTGGTGGGCTCTGACTCTGCGGTGGGGATTGCAGCCCTGCAGGCATAGTCCAGGGCAGTGGAAGTGGTGCGTGCACTTTTAAAACAGCCTGCAGGGCTCATCACCTCTAAGGTAGAGCTGTCTTCCTGGCCAGCACAAGAGAAGGGGCACATCCCGGGCCATCACGTGTAGTAGCCCTTGTCCCTTGTCCCTGGACAGCTGCAGGTGACTCTGAAGCCACCTCGCACTTTGCAATGCTGACATGGTGGGTTTGCTCTGATGGTCGTATTCCAGTGTGTATTTCGTTGTGCTCTCTCTAAGCTCATTGCCGTGTAATGGCTCTGTGTAGCTTCTTTTGTACTTCAGCAAAGAAAGAACAACCAGCTCGGTTTCATTTGAACTTCTTGGGCAATGCAAATAATTTCCAGAGTCCCAAGGACCTGGGAGGTGCATGCACAAATGCAGGAGCCCGCTCGGACCTGGTAGAGCTTTTCAGCTCCAGCTTAGTGCTGGCTCTGACAGACAGACAGACGGACAGACAGCTTCACACAGCCTTTCAGGCATCTGTGATACTGCCCAATGAAGACTCCTGAGTCTCAGTGTTTCTGGTATTTGAGGCTTTTCTGTCCCCTCTTCCCCTGTTATCCTGGATGATGGAGAAACGATTGTGTAAGTGTAGAGCTAAAGCTTTTGGAAGCGTCTGCTTTTTGTAATTCAGTTCTGGAGCCCCTTAAGAAGGCAGGAGCCCAGAGCATTTTTCCATCCAGGACTTCATATTTTCCTTTCAGGTTTGCATTAGCAAATGTTTTTTTTCCTTGCAGGTTAAGAGTGTTTCTAAATAGAAAATTTCCAATGGCTCTGGTGATAATTGGTCATTCTGCATTGCTGTACCTAAAATTGTCAGCATGCCCTTTACAAGACCCTGTATGCTTGCTGGAAAATGTTTGTTGCCGATCAGCACTTTGCATACGTGGTACTGGCATGTAAACAATTTAAAAATAATTCCAGATTATGCAATAATCATGAAAAAAGATCCCTTCAGTACTGGATTTTTTGTCTTTGAAGCGTTCTTCTGTGTTTCAGATCTGTTTTGTAGGGTTATGAGTTTCCTTCTGGGGCAGTGAGCATCGATTGTAAGCGCTGTTGCAGGCGCGGGTTTCTTTTGTACTCAATACATCATCTTTTCCACTGCCTTGGCAGGCAGATCTTAGCGTAGAGCCGCTCCTTTAATTAGCTGAAATAATGGATGTTTGGGTGAAATAGAACCACAAAAAATAGGCAGAAAAAGTGTGTGGAGTGTTCCCTGTGTGTCCTGAGAACCTGGCACGTCTCGCTCGTCGTGAAGAGGCATCAACCAGGGTCAGAGGGACGAAGTCACGAGGATGGAGCCAGACTCTTTGCAGTGGTGTCCAGCGGCAGGACAAGGGGCAGTGGGCACAAACTGAAACATAAGAGGTTTCAATTGAATATGAGGAAAAACTTCTTTACTTTGAGGGTGATGGAGCCCTGGCCCAGGCTGCCCAGGGGGTTGTGGAGTCTCCTTCTCTGGAGATATTCAAGGCCCACCTGGACGATGTCCTGTGCAACATGCTCTAGGTGAGCCTGTTTTAGCAGGAGGGTTGGACTGGGTGATCTCCCGAGGTCCCTTCCAACCCTTGCCACTCTGTGATTCTGTGGCCCCGTTCTGGCGTGGTCTCTCCAGTGGGGATGCCGAGTTTCCCAGATAAACCATCCTGTTATCTCCCAGTTGGATTTACCATAACTTTCTCTCCTTGTCTTCTCACAGTGGGGGTTATAAGTGGTTCTGATCATTTTTTTAATCCTGCTGGGGGCATTTTATAGTGGAATTGGTTGGGCCATATGCCTAAATTTGAGAACAAGGTGAAATAGATCATAGGGTTCTTGCCACAGGGCCCTCCTTTGTGGGGTTCTGGGCCAGGTCCTGGCTACAGGGCCAGTTGGACCGGGAACATGTGGGCGGGCAGCGGGAACAACTTCCCTCCTGGGGACAGATCTTGGTCTGTGACTGCATTTTCTAAGAAATGAATTATTTAAATAAATGAACGGAACCTTTTATCTTTTTTAAACAACAAACGAAACCCTGCTTTGAAGTGTCAACTAATTAGAGAAGGAACACAAAAGGCATCTTTGTTTAATAAAGCATTTTTACTGACTTGGGCTGATTTAAATTTTTTTTTTTTTTTTTTTTAATAAGGAACTCGGGGTTTTGTTTTTTCGTCCTGGTTTGGGATGGGAATTATCTTTCAGTATCTCGAAGATTTCCACAGGGTTGACATTTTTGTCTTGCGTATCTAAGTGGGAAACGCAATGTAGGGCAGATCCATCATCCTTTGAAATCACTGGAGGCTTCCTGTTGGCTGTTGTTCAGTTTATTAGTCTGAAGTTTTTCAAAGCAACAGAAGGTACATGAGCCTGTTACAGACACTCAGAAATAACATGGCTTTCCATTAATTTTGCAAACCAGCCTGCCAAAGCTTCCATAGGGTAGTGTTGAAAAATGTTCAGCCACGCTTGTGAGTTTTTAAGCGTTTGAGGGGGCTGGCTTTAAATATCCAGCACATTTTAAACCTCATCTCTGTCCCATGTTTTTTTATTTGCTCCATGGCAGCGCTCAGAAGTCAAAATGGCAAAAATTAAGCTGGTAAGGGTTAGCTGTAGCCATCTGGTGCTGTTGAGGAATTAATGTCTGAGCTCAGCCCGGAGGGGCGCCCTCCCTGCCCACCCCCATCCCCAGATCCTCTCTGAACCAGAGGCTTGGATTTCACTGTAATGGGACGTGGAGATGAAAATAACTGTCAAGGCTAAAATGTAGTAGTTAATTCAGACAAAGCAGCAGCCAGCCAGCCAGAAGACATTACATCCAGTGGCCGCTGTAAGAGCTGCTTGTGCTGAAGCAGAGGTGGGTGGCTAACGGTCCGAGGAATTAATAGCTTAATTGAGCATCGCTGAATGGGGCACTGTGTTGAAGTCATCATCTTGATTTGCTCCCGTCTCTGGAAATACCTGCCCACATTATGACAAGGTCAGTAGCGGTTTTAAAGGTTTCTTATTGTTGTGATTCTGTTTTGGAGTAAGTTGGCTTCCTGCCCTATTTTATCCTGTGTTAAGCATCTCATCTATATCTGTTCTCTGCTAAATAAAGATATCCCAGTTCGCTGCCAAAGAACTCCTGCCTTATCGAAGGGACTAATGTAGCACTTGCAAAGTCTGTGAGCGTGTGTGTCAGTCAGGAACACAGTGATTTGGGATATGAAGGTGATAACCATCTATACAGCGTGCTGTCTTGTTATGCAGCCCTTTGTTGATTCCTAGCATTGACCGGCAAACCCTCAGCTTTTTCCTGATAATGCCATACTGTCAGTTTAGAAATTTAGGGTTGTTTTTATTTTTTTCACCTGCTGTAATAACAAGGCCTGAGGCAGGGTGTAACTACGTGGATCTCTGAAATTCTCATGGAACCCTTTCTTATTGATAAGACTTGGTTTTGTTTTGTTTCTCTGAGCTGGGACAGCACTCTGTTGCACTTTAAAATTTATACTCTTGTAATCTTTGAATGGCCATAAAATACCACTGCTTTTTATCAATAACCGCTGTTTCCATTGGAATATTTTTTTAAAACAAAATTAATCTTGCCCTTAGCTTTTGTAAAAGGCTGTTATTGCAAAGACAAGCTTAAAGTCTTACTTCCAAGGTACAAAACATTCAAATCAAAGGTGGGAAACATTTCCAAAGTTAGTTGCTTTGATACAAGCTATTGAGTTGTGTGAGGAATAGATGAAGGATGCGTTTTTAACATCGGCAAATGCCTCCTGTTTTCCCCTAACAAACAGCACTTTGGTTGCTTACAGTCGTTAGAAAGCAAGCAAAGAAAAGAAGCCGTGGGTCTACGGGAAAGTTAAATAAAGACGATGCAGAGATGATCTGAATGATAGGGAGTAAACCCCATGACCTTATTTTCATTGACATTCAAACATGTTAGAGAAATGAACCCACACCATTACAGCTCAGTTAGAATAGGCTTAATTTATGTTTTCCCGCTGAAAGCTCAGAAGAGGGGTGCTGATTTGGGGCAGCAGTTTTAGAGGCACCTGTACCAACCCAGGAACTCTGTCCCAGATCTGTGTGCAATAAAGCAAAAACTAAAGGAAATCAGAACGAGTGTATAAGAGCTTCTGGAGTTTCTAGTGGCCTTTTATTACAGGAATAGCCAAGAAGTACTGATAGAATATCATAACTTGCTATGCTGCTTTGCATATAGCAATGTGCGTTGCCAAACAGTAATGGAGACCCTGCTGTGCAAAGTGCAGAAGCCAGTTCCTAAATTCATTCAATCTAAGAATTAAAAGCACGTTGTTACATCCAGGCTTAAATGCTCAGCATGTTGCGTGATCAAGTCCAAAAAAAGAGAGGTTCAATATTATTCAGCTTCAGTACTGCTCTTATATCTTGTTGTTCAGGGCTACAGGCAGGCGAGGTGACCCTATTATGAAAGCCATGGGGAGCTCAGGTAAAGGGCATGTGATTTGTAGGGTTAAAACCATAGGCAGAATTTCTTTGGATTTCAGCCCAGATTTTTGCTAAAAATGGCTGATGTATGTATTGGCAAAACTTTATTCCCAGCCTACATGAATGCCAGTGCTGATGATAGTTCAGTCGTGCCTCTTGTAGAAATAAAACAGTCTTTAGTCAGTAGAATGTAATTTTCCTCTTTTTTTTTTCCTGCTGGTGAGTATAAATTAAGCTTATAAAACATGCTGCTTCTTATTTTCCATTTGTATTACAGAAGTCAATATATCATTTACTGAGTTGCCACGAAGTCTTCTGTGAACTGGGTAATTTGGTTGGTGAGATGCTTAGCTTTGCAATGGATGGCTTCCGTGTTTTTGGAGAACTTGGGAACGGATGGCCCACCTTCTCTCATTTAACCTCTGAAAGCTCAAGTTAACTTTGACAGAATCATGTGAGCACAGCTGCTGGTTGAGGGCAAGCTTTTTTATCTCTGTCTCACTGGTTTTGCTCTTTTCAGGCTTGTAATTAGTTCAATTGCAAGGGCTTTTTTTGCTGAAGACCTTTGGCAGCTTTTTTCCTCGGGTCTTATGCAGGAGGTCAATTTACTCTGCAGGATGCAATCACAGAAAGAAGTTTTGAGGACAGTTACATAAGGAACTTGAATGATGAGTAGCATTATCTTTCTGCCAAGAATGTTTAAATATAAATATATTGGGTTTAAACAGTAGAATTGCCTAAATTTTTTGCATTCAATGAATCTTTATTGAATTCTACTTGATGGATGTTCAAATCCATCAGTTTTGGTTAGATCAATAAAAGTTCTTATTTGCCTAAGACAAGACTAAAATTGAGTTTAGGGACTAAAACTGATTTACCAAAGACTGTGATTAAGCTGCCAGATAACTCTGGGAGCATGTAAATTCCACGACACCAGCCATTTGTGACATTCCCGTGCCTGGAGTGCCCAGAAGTCTACACCTAACGTACATGAGCGGACTGCGATGGTTGATGGCTGGCCCATGTTCTCCAAACAGTGGTGATGGTCGCAGTGGTTGTAACTAAGCCATTGCACTGCAAAGGACTAAAGAAACCTTGAGGGGGCCAAAAATATAAGAGGAAGCATGATGCATTAGCCAAGTAGTTTCGTGAAGTAGTCATTTAGTAAAACACAGAAGTGGTCTTGGGTTTAGGGTCTAGCTTGAGGAGTTCCTCCTTCCCTCAGTTACAGCATTGTGGTCCTTCTTGTGCTCCCTGGCCAACTGATTTGGTAGTCCTCCCTGCACGCTGGGGCAGTTCCAATGGGAGAGGTGGAAAACGCTCTTGTAGGAAGAGCTCTGGTGTGCGGGATGTGCAAGAGGTTGGCTGGAGACCTCTCTAATAGGTGAGGAAGTGGCACCGGAATCTCCCAGATCGCGAATAAATCTCTGACCGTGAGATACTTGTACCTCCACCGTCCCTGCCTGTGATTTAAAAAGAAAGATGGATTGCCCTGTTCCATTCTTCGGCAGAAAGGATGTGCCTTTACATGTGGAATGGCTGCAGATGTGGGTCTTAAGTGATAGTCCCCAAAATCAGGACTGAGGCTGGAAGGAAGTAAAATTTGTCCCTCCATTCAGCTTTTTTTTTAGTAACCGGATTAAAGTTTCTGTGCTCCGTCAGCCCCGATTTGCAGGGCTTCCTGCTCAGTTTTCCAGCTGGTTTGTATCTCCAGTGTGAGGCATTTTTTCCTCCAAGGGGAATTCCAGCGCTTCTCTCTAGGTTCAGGATTTCATCACAGGGCACCAAGTGCGGGAAGGCTGCATGTTCCAGTAACTGCACTGTTTGCTTGGATCTATGCTTCTTGATTTTACTTAGTCCAGTTCCGAGTTTTTTAGACTGGAGAACTATTTTGCTTTAAATTTCTCTCTTCTGTCACCCTTTAAACAGTCAATTGCCTAAGAATCATTTGCATTTCCTACCTTGGTGTCCATTAAAAAGGGAATTAAATCACATGCAATATTCTTAGAGATCCCTTCCAGGTGTGTGGTCTGCTCTAAAAGACTGGACTGAATGCTGGATGAATTTATTTTCCCATGTATCCCCTAAAACTACAGAATTATGAAGGCACTGCACCTATTAACATGAAATCAGATGCTGCTTTTTATGCTGTAATTTAACACCGCGTTCATCTGCCTTGATTTCTGCTGCTTGTCCTTCACATGTTCTGCATCATCCGAGAAAGGGTATCGATGTGGGCATGTTTTTAATGGCACGAATCTCTGGAGCCGTCTCCGATGTCTGAGTGATTTGAGCTTCATTTAAAAAATTGATGAGAAGTGTTAGTCAGAGTCTGTTGGTGATTCAGACTGCATTATCCAAAGTTATTTACTGACAGTTATGAATTGGTCCAAATTTACTTATTTTTTCAGGCTGCATTAAAGTGCATGACATATGTGTCTATTTAAAAAAAAAACAACCAACCCTGTTAACATACGTGAAAATCTGTGGGCTTCAGGGTGTTATTTAACTGGTTGCAAATAAGCAATAATAATTAACAGTGTTTTAGCAGGAAAAAATGAGTATGAAATGGTCTCTCTTCAAGTGAAAAGTGCTCCTTTCCTCTGGCTTGCACAATGTTCAGGCATGGACCTGAACGTCTTACTTGGAATTCAGTGACTTTCCCTCTCCTGGTAGTTGAGGGGGTAGGGGGAAGTCTTCATGATTGCCTCTTCCTTAGCCACCCACCGCAAACATCATCTCTAATGGTTTGCAGCTTTTAATCTTTGACATGTAAAAACTCTTCTGGCTCCTAACAGCATTTAAAAAAAAAAAAAGTCTAGCCTAGGAGACTCTCCAGGATTGATCAAGGTGACACTGGGGATCTTGCATAGTCTCTTTTACTCTCTTTTTCCAGCGTAAAAATAGTCTCAATTTCTTTTCTTCCATGTTCATTGAGGTGTATAAAGCTCTGGTTGAAAGTGTTGGAGAAGTACAGCGGGGTTTTATTAGGCTGTTGTCCAGAGGTTGAATGAAGAGTGGCTGAAGCAAGGGTAATAACGCCAGGATGGATGGCTTTGCAGGTTCTGCAGCCCCCTTGCTCCTTCAGACGTGCTGCCCGTGCCAACCTCATGTAAGCCCTTCTCTCCCCTGGGCCCTGCAGCAGAGGATGGAGCGGGGCAGGCTGCTGCGGAGCGTACGTGTCTCCATCCTTGGAAACCACCTCTCGGAGCAATTGGGGAACTCGCTGTCCATTTTAGTTTCATGTCCCTGTTGGAAAGTACTTTAACATTTTATCACTTTCTTTTATCAGGCAACTGAGTGCTGAGGGTTTTTTCCTCTTTTTTAAAACTGTGTGCAGCAAATATTCCACCGAAAATAATTCACCCCCTTTTTTTGTTGCCAGGATGCACTGACGCTGCAATATGCATGAGTAATGGACAGGTACTTCTTCCTGACCCCTCTTTTCTATTTTTACTGCAGGAACTGTGGACATGGGTGGCAAACAGTCCACAGTTGGCGAAGTCTCCATAGTTCAGACACCTGTGACAGAAAGCATTCAGGATGCTTACAAAGCTGGAGACACCACTAAGGCCCAAGAGTTGATTAAGTTGTCATGTGAGGAGACAGCACTGCAAGTGGAAAAGGTAGGGTTGGGTTACTACTCTCATCTCAAATTTTATTGGGAAAGAAACCAAAATGCCAAGCTGCTGGCTTCTGACGTTTCTCATGCAGAAAATCCAACTGGATATGTATGTCCCAGACGTGGCTGGTGGCGTGGGGCACTTTGGGAACATACACGCAGGGCCAGTATTTGCCCTTGAAAGCGCTGGTCCAAAAGATGAGACAGACCACAGGAACAGCGCATGTAGGAACAGGAGGTTGTGTGAGGAGGGGTGCTGGTGCTGTGGTCACTAAAAGAGGGAAATAGATTTTTTCCCCATAAAAAGGAAGCAGTTTATAGACTTTGCAAAAAAATATATCCCCCCATGGGTACAAACATGGTTAACGGCCCCCTGGGAAGATTTTGCTGCTTGTGTTTGGAACGATGTCCTCTGCGCCAGCTTCTGCGCTGCTCTGCCTTCAGAGCCCTCATTTTGAGCCTGCTCTTTGCACAAAGCTTATCTTAACATTTTGGGAGAGTACTTGCATGCCAAGTCCAGGCATATTGGCCCTCTCCAAAACTGGAAACACTATACCTTGTAGCAGAGCCGCGCAAATTCTGTCGGTCCATGAAAAATGGTGTTACGCTCACCATTCTGTGCCTCGGGCACTTTCGTGGTAAAACTGTACAAAAAACTATAAAGCAAACCGCAGCCAGTTAATATAATTAATATATCAACAGTAAGTACTATAATGGCTACTAGTGTTTATGACATTCTCAGTTAACCACAGTGACAGTGGGTAAGCATTTGCATGGACACAAATAAATACATGGCTCTAGCAATGCTCTTTCTTTGCCCACTCCCTTTACAGAGAATTTCTTTTGCCGTGTTTTCTTGACCAGTGCCAGCTTTTAGGTATCGCAGCAGCATATGGAGATCTTCAGGCGGTGAGGTATTTACTGAAGGAAGCATTAGTGGTGTTACCAACCGAACCTAATGATGACAATGCAGCTGTGGTGGCTGCATATTTTGGACATAAGGACGTTGTGAAAGAGCTGCTGGATTCCTTGCATGGTAAGCCTGTCGGGTCACCTCTGCCTTTCCTCAAGCTTTTTGGTAGCTGTGTGCTATAGCTTCAAGCAGGCACTTATTTACTTTTTTCACATCCCTTGAAATGGGAGGGACATAGTCATGGGAAAGTGCGTGGAGGGATCTAATCTCTGCTGTGTTTGAAGAAAACTTCCCCCATGGGGGGAAAAAACAGATGCATAAAAATATTCCGTGTTTGCAAATTGGAAGTGGAGGAAGATGCCATTTAGACAATTCATTCCCATCGGCCCTCACAGCTGGGTAACGTCCCAGACCCCACAGAGAAATGAAGGGATTTTCAGGAAACAGCATCATCCCACCCTGCTGATCCGGCAGGCGCGGCGGTGCTGGGAGTGAGAGCAGCATGACTGCCTGGCGAGTAAGAGTTTGGGTGCAGAGCTGGCAGCATGCTCTATGCTCTCGCATAGAGCGTTTTGATTTGACTTCCAGGGGAATTCCTTGTTTAGAATCATCGCTATATTTTACTTACATTTGATTTTTAAAATTGTTTTATAGCAGAACAGAGACATTTTTAGACCCAGACACAATTCTTAAGGCAGCTGGGGGGGGGGCGGAAAACAGCATTACTCTGAGTCAGGACCAGGAAATTAGATTTGAGTCCCTTGTTGCTCTCCCGGTGTACTGCGGGCATGGCAGCTGCTTCTCACCGGGACCCTCTATGGATTCCGGGTCCGGCAGTCCCGTGCGGCAGCCGGGGCGAATCGCTGCCTTGTCCTCAGACACTGCAGAACCCCCAACAGCTAAGCTAGGTCTCTGCAATATTTGACCAGGACATAGCTCTGGCTCCTCACTGGAGCTATGCACTTGCCAGTGACTGCAATGAGAACAGGAATAACCTGTTGGGAAACCTGCTTACTTGACGTTCTTAAACTGTTAGAGCACTAATGAGCAAAGGAAACATTCCTGTTTGGGGGATGCAATTAAACGTAGTATTTCCTTCAGCCAGAAAGGAGGCTGACATTGCTGGTTTTGTAGCCTAGTAGCAAAAATTAAATTACATTAATCTAATAATCTCAGTAATGAAAAGTGACTTAAGTAGTTTCTGGAAACTCAGCTGGGTTTAGAACTGACCAAACTCCTTTAAACCCTTGCTTCGGGGGGTCAGGGGAGGTGCTCTATACAAACAGCAGCTTTCAGAAGTTTTTCTGCAGGATTTTCCATTTGTTTCCCTGGGAAGTTACATAGAAACCAATCACAGGGCTTAGGAATAAATTGCACAAATTTGAAATTTGGCTAATGGGCTGCAGTGATTCTCTCTGGGTCAGTGTGAACTTCTTGGGGCTTACAGCTGACGCAGAGCCCTTTTTTTGCGACATGAGGGTGAGTGATTTTGTCCGGTTGTTAAGAATGAGAAGAACGATGTAATTTCCACATGGAGAAACTGGGGGGGAAAGAAAAAAAGTTGACGTGTAAACTTGGGCTTGTGGATGTTTCTGTAAGGATTTCAAAGGGGATGTGAATTTGTAAAGTAAATGGAGGTGATACTGTGAGTCAGGGAGGCTTTGAGGACTGCTTACTGTTAGCAGAAATAATCCTGTCTTGGGCATTTAGCTACATGCACGGAATTACGCACACCTAGAAGAAAGCAGTGTTATACAGGCAAACCATTAATTCAGGAAAAAAAAGCGCTTTGGGGATGACTGAAAGATTAGCAAATCCATGCAGAAATCAGAACATGGTATTTTAGTTTTTAGCCTTAAATGGCATTTGTCTAACTTCACTATGAATTGATAGTAAAAGATTCCCCCCAAAACGAAATATTTCAAGGGGAAATGAAATTTTTTGTGGGAGAGCTTAGGTTGCAGTGAAAGGAAACTAAAACAATTATTTTCTGTTGTCTGAAACATTTATTTTCATTTTATTCATCCAGCAGCACGAAAACTCAGCTGCTCCTCCCCATTCTTTGTATCCCCTCTGATGAACTTGGAAGAAGTGGCCTGTCCTTGGATGTTTGGATCTAATGTCTGTTGGATCAGGCCTGCTGTCTCTGCATGCAGAGACAGTCCTGGTCATCCCTTGCCACCTCTGTTTGGGATTAGACATTTGGTTTTTCTGCTGGTAGCCTAGCAGGCATCCTCGGAACCCTCCACTGTTGCTGGCTTTTGCACGCTTAGATCAGGGACAGTCAAAAAAGTTCTCCCGTTAGCTGGATAGGTAATGAAGAACAGTTAAGCAAAGCTGAAAAAATTGTGCCTGACCAGCTTAGGGCTCTTCACTAACACACTCCTGCTCCCTTGTCCTCGGGGGCTTCTCCCTATACACTTTGCATAGCCATTATTTGTGGGTGACTCTTGCACATCACAGCCCGGTGCCATCAACTAAGTCAAATGCCATATCTTTTTGGTAGGTCCTACTACTTGCCAACAACTCCTGAACTGGATGCTGGCCATAGCCTGCCAGCAGGGACATTTGGAAATAGTAAAACTCCTAATTCGTGCATACAGTGCGGACCCAGAGAGCTGTGCGGTCAGAAAGAATGAGTTTCCAGTTCTTATACGCTTGCCCCTGTATGCTGCTATAAAGGCAGGTATGTATTTGCATGCTTCAAAATGTTGCCCCTTTTCTGCCACGTCTTTTAAAGAATGGGCTGAATTGTTCGCATCTAGGAAGGCATCAGTGTGGTCTGGCTTGCCTGGAATTGTCCTGCATTTCCAGTGGGATAAATTAAAATAAAATTGGCTCTGAATCTTTTGACTTAGCCAAATTTAAGTCAGGGCCTTCATAAGTTAGGTTACTGTAAATGCCAAGAGGCTGAACTTTCCTCTGTAGACTCCTAGGGAAAACACCCTTCAAAAATAGAAACCTCGCAAGCAAAAGCGTTATTGTTATGGGCACTCTGGCTCATATGCTTGGTATAGGCTGAATAATTTACACTTCAAAGCACAGCTGTGTGTATAGTTTAAGAAGACAGGGAAAAAAGAAAAAAGGAGGAGCCTGGCCCAGTGCTTTTACATAGTGTCTTTGCTGTCTCAGTTTGACCAAACTAAATCCTATCACTGGAGGAAACAGTCCTTGTACAGTCCAGTTCCCTTTTTGCGCACACCCATGGGTCTTTTCAGAAGTGGTTCCTTCCCAGAATTTCTGTTCAGCTCCTTGTTGGCTCATTTACATGAGAAGAAGAGAACAGACAATCTGCTTTTCTCTAAAGGGAATGAAGATGTAGCTGTGTTTTTATTACGGAATGGAGCTTTCTTTTGTTCCTACATCCTGATGGACAGTCCTGAATCCAGCAAACACCTTCTGAGGAAGTACTTCATTGAGACCAGCCCACTACCAGGTAGTGCTCCAGCAAAAACAGTAAGTAGCCATTTATCTGTCTGAAGAGACGTTCTTTCAAAGGAGCATCGTCTTAATAATTGATATTTGTCTTCGCGTACCGTGTGGATGGTGATTCTTCTTCTCAACTAAGAGCCTTGTGGTTTGCTACCCATTTAGAGAACAAGCTGTGAAAGTGGTGAATTGCAAGGTGTAAAACATTAGGCCTTTAAATGGCATCATTGCGCAAGACGCCGTGTGTGGCAGCTTCCGCTTGGCTATTTTAACATCAGCGTGTGAACCAGGCATATGCTGCGGAAAGGAAACGTTGACTTTGTGCTCAAAGTCTTCCAGAGAAATAAGTGCTACCAGAGACTTCCTCTGTGACCCCAGGATAATCACTTCATCTAGGTTTCTGGTGTGCATGCTGGTTGCAAAGTGATGCCCGGGTATTAGCACGGCGCAGAGCTGAGCCTGTAAACCCTTCTCTGCCCCTGTGTCTGACAGCTCAGGTGCAGCACGTACAAATAGGCTTGTGTGGGTTTTTGCTAACATGGAGCATGAACAGAGCAAGCTTATATCTGCTCAAAATACCTTCCCTACTTCAGATCCTCATTGGTAAAAGATGGCTGGTAGCCTTTGCTGTCACTCGCCAGGGCAGAGCTGGCTCTCTGGAGCAGCGTGGAGAATATTCTGTGTGGTCAGGTTGTATTAGTTTAACTGCACTTATCCCACCGAAGTGATTTTTGATGGGACACAGAGGCCGATAAAAAGCAACTGAAGCCTTTTTAGGTTGCTTAGCCGCTGACAGCCTTTTGATGATTATGGTAATTCATTTGCATCTCTATTTCTTCCACTGTAAAATGGGGAGATTTAAACTCCCCACATCTCACAGCTGTTGGAAGGCTTAAGACATGGTGGCGACGCTTTGAGATCTACAGATGAGTGGCATTGTTTTCATGTATGGCATTATTACATTTCATACTTATCCCATGTCTTTGTATAACTAGGCTATATTCTTCATTCTTTTAATCTTTATTATCCAAGTCTCCTTTATTCAGAACTGAAAAATGTCTCTCAACCCACGCTGTTACTGTTTCATAGGGAAGCAGGTAGTATTTAGTAGTATTTCTACTGTTACCCAGCAAGTTAGTCACTAGGCATCCCCTCGACAGGTAGATTAACAAATGTTAAATAGGAGCAACAGAACCCCGAGCTTTCAATAGTTACAGTTTTCATCAGGTCATAAAAACTGTGCAGTGAAAGATTGTGAGGAAAATTTTCCAATCAAGGCTCTGTCTGCGTGAATCCCACTGCCAGCTGAGTATCTGTTTGCTCAGCTCGTAACATTGCGGGGTGTTGATTCTGCTTTGGTGCTAGGTAAAAATAAGCAGAGAGGGTTTCATAGTGTTACGAACTTCTCCATTCTCTGTTTTCCTCCCAAAACCCTGTCTCGCTGGATTCCTGACGACACTGCAAATGTTAGGGATTACAGTCCATGTATGTGGGCTTGACTTCATTAGGTTCAATCAGCGGATTTAGAGCCCTCCCTCTGGGATTCTGAGTTTCACTGAAAGGTAAGCAAAAGGAAGCTAAACCCTAGATGTTTCTGGATAAGAGCTGATAAAACTACATGCCTTTTAGAAGAAAAAAAAAAATTCCGACTAACTGGATAATTCAGCTTGAATAAACTTTGAAATAAATGTTTGAATCACAGGGAAGAAGTCTGTTTTCCATGTGAACTTGCTGGCAATGTTTAACTTAGCTGCTGTAAAAATGACTCAGCTTTGCTGTTGTCACACCCTGAGAGAAGAAGAGAGCAGTTTTGAAACATCAGCTAATTGCCAGAAGGGTCTGGTTTAAAAAAAAAGAAAAAGGAAAAAAAAAAAGAAAAAAAAAAATCAGACCCAGCAACTTGACCTTGATTCTTCTAGTAGCTGTTTATTTTTAATATGTTTGCTTATTTAATGCTTTCTCTTTGATACATTTTGGCAGACTGGGCCAAATTCAGGAAGATTTGTCCTAGTTTGTCTGCAGATGTCAGGTCTCTGGGAAGTGATAGTCACACACCCTGATAATTTTTTAAAACGTGACTTCGTAGCAGCTGCAGGCAAGCTGCCTCGATGCTTTCTTCCTATCTCGTGAGGTTCACGAACGTAAGTCTTCTTGTGGAAATGCCGTGATGCGTTTTGCAGTGGGAGGAAGCAAAAAAGGATTGTGCCGAGACTGCGATGTGCGTGGCAGCCAGCTGGATGGCAGAAAGCCTCTCCTCTTGGACAGGGCAGACCGAGCACTGGTCATTTCAGAATGAGCCCAGAACTTCCAACAGGGTTCGTCCCATCTGTGCTGCCTCCGAGTGAAAGCACCGCGCAGTTGACCTCCCGTTGATTTCACGGTAGTGAATGCTAGCAGCTATGCATAAAATGTGGCCTGGGAGCTCTGTTCAGCTGCCACTCCTGCCAGGGAGCCATCGCCCCGTGCGTAGCGCTGCCCTTTCTGAGACACGACGAGTTACGTCTCATTTTTCTAATATCTTATTCTCTTTTTTTTTTTTTTTTTTTTTTCCAGCATAAATTTATCCCCACATCAAACCCCTGTATTGCTAAAGAGAGGAAGTGATCAATTTTTACAGGAACAGGTAACAAATGCCAACCCCTCTCCCCCTGCAGTAAGGTGGCTGGGCACAGATTCCAGGCTTCAATCTGTGTAAGCAGCATGGAGATCCATATAACTTTCCAGTGTGAGATACATTTTTTTTTTTTTCCCCATTACAGACAAGAAAAGAGCTTAAATTGTTGCGATTTCCCTAGGAAATGTTTTGCCAAGAATTTTAAGCACGAGCATACAAATGTATGTGTATGTGTGTGATCTCTGATTTCTTTATCCACTGCCTGGCTAATCTCAGTTACATCACCATCAGTAAAGAAATCTGCAGCAGTTCCACTCAAGATTCACAGCAGCATTACTGATGGAGGAATTAGATCACAGTCCTCAGAATATCCCGTCTGCGGCAAGAGCAAGGTTCTGTTGGGGCATGTCACATCATTTAGGAGAAATGCACAACAGCCTTTTTTAATCACCTTACCAAACGGTCTCAAATCTACATAAATATTTTTTGTGTTTGTAGTTCATCGTTTGCCCAAGAGCAGTGGGGTTTCTTGCTTCTGCACAATTTCCAGTCCCTTGCCTTCCTCAGTGCATCCCCTGACATCATTACAGTAGAAGATTTCCATTTAGCTTTCAGGACTCATATTGAGAAATTCTTTCCTTGGCAGGAGAGGGGAGCCTGCAGAGGTTTTTCTTGCCCTTCCGAAGAGCCATAAGCCACCCAGAGTCAGGCTGTGGCCAGGAGCTAACAGCCTCTCATCACATCCCTCCCTCGTTGAGCACAGAGCTCCCCAGCCGGTGCCAAGTGGAGAAGGCTTGAGCTGATCGCTGGGCTCTGCCAGTTCAGCATCACAGAGCTTTGGCATCAAAGAAATGGGCTTTTCTGGGAAGATAGTGGAAATGATTAAGTACGAGTTGGGGAGGAAATCCCCTCTCTTCATTTCTGAGGTTTAGTCTCCCTCTGAGCAAGGTTTTCCTGATGGTTACAGGAGATAATTGATGGGTCTGATAGGCAGGCTGAGATGAATCCACCTTTCTGTAACCCTCAGTTAGTATTTCCGTACCCCATGTCTTGACAACAATATGGGTAAGTGGGAAGCCCCTTCCTTACTAGCAGTTAATTTTTAGACAATAGACGTGTTGTCTGGAACTGCTGCCTAAAAGCTTGGATTTTCCCCTATTCATTCTTGGTTTATCCCCTCTGCCCCCATTTTGGCTGAGTCTTAGCATAGCTTTTGAA
>NW_009259044.1:489065-499980 GCF_000687185.1 Egretta garzetta | reverse complement strand
CTCAAGAAGATCCTGAAAAGAAAATATCGGGATGGAACATGCATTGCCAGCCGAGGTTAGTGGTTAAAATGGCTAATTCCCTGTTAAAATGTTTTTCACACATCTAGGCAGACTGTGCTTGTATTATGCTTTCAGTAGCTGGATCTTTGTTGCACCTTTCTCTTCTAGCCTGACAAGGCCATTTCTATTAAAAATCTACATGAAGCACATGTAGTTGGGGATCAGGCCTTTTCTTAACTCTTTCTTAAGCCAAGAGGTTTGGTTTTGGTAATGCAGAATATGTGATTTTATCCAGCACTGTTAGGTTGGAGGGTGATGGGGTTTTTTTTCTCTATGAGCAGAAGTCATGGTGTAGGTTTAATTGTCCTGGCATAAAAAGCCTTTTGTTGGCATCACTATAAACCACAGTATGGTATAAATGACATCGGTAAGAGAACTTCCTTGGTGATTAAGCTGTATTTCTCTCAGGGACAATTTTAGCTGATCTGGGATGGAGCTACAGGGATGCTGCCCACCTCCGCTCCCCGGCCACACGCCCTTCCCTCCTCTTGCATCAGTACCATTACAAGTCGGTTTTTGGTGACCTCGGCTGGGACCTAAACCAGCTGAAAAGTCTCCCTCTGAAATAAAAAGTAATAATATTATAAGACAGGGTAGTGCCCTGAAAGTTCATATTAGTAGCCAGAGAGATATCAACACTGCCTGAGGATTTTGTTTGCAGTGCAGAGCTGGTTTCCTGCATGATCTGGGTTTAGGGATCTGACTTCTGTTATGAGCTCTTGGGGCAATTCAAGGAGCCAGAAAAAAATAAAGTGTCTCAGTGCAAATGTGCTCTTCCCTGGTGAGGTTTCCTCGCGCTGGGAAGATCTTTCAGTCCCTTAGCACCAGTGCCACATCCCTACATCTCTCCTGAAGTGTGGGGTAGCTAGGGGTGGAAAGGGGAAGCTGGGCTGTGTGTTTATAACTTTCTGTTGCCATAACTCATGACTGATTGCTGCCCAGTGATGTAAACAGCTCTTGGGCTGGTACAGGTGAGGGGAAATGACAGAAAACTACCTACAGAATTTAAAACAAGAGCTTGTAAGCAGGAAGCTGTTAAATGTACAGACCTGGAAAATCTAACAGTAAAGCAGAATATGTTCGGTGCAAGGCTTTGCAGTGTACCTCCCATTAGGCACTGTGTTCTTTGCAGTAGCGGTGGATGCTCTGCTTGATTTGATTTCTTGTTGCTGCTGGCTTGCTGTGGTTTGTGTGGATGCCTCGTGGCATGACAGTGAACGTAGCTTTAGCCGGCTTGTGCTCTCTGCCTTGGTTTCCCCAGTGGGACAATGGGCATAATATTTCCATTCGTATTTGCAGGGCTGTCCTGAGGCTTTGCTAGTGAACATTTGAAAAGCACTATGTCTACACTATGCACAGCTACTGTCAATTTTTAAAAGTGCAACTGCTTTGTGCTTACCCTTTATTCCATTCTCCTAGACATTTGAACTGCGTGATCTATGTTGCTTGGAGTTCTGACTCTCAAATAAGCATTTGAGATAGACCTTTGTTTCCCTTTTCTTTCTCTCCCTTCCCAAAATATATTCCTTTTAATTTTAAATTTGGGGTTAAAAGTCTTTAAGAGCTAAATACTGGGAATTGGAAAACACATTAAATTTGCTGTTGGGTCCTTGCTGCCTCCTGGTGGAGAACTAAGGATCACTTCCTTGAGGCTGTCTTTGGGATGGGTGATGTCAAAACCACCGAGCTTATGAAAATGTTTTGGGACTAACATTCCAAAAATGTGCATTTTGGAACATAGATCTCACTGGAACACAATGAGGTGATCTTGAAAATGAAGCCTTGGGTTGTTTACTTGCATTGATGGCTGGTATGTGTTCATGTTTTCTTCTGTCTAAGCTGGAGCCTGAAATAAGTAGTTATGCCTTTCACAACAACTTCTGGGTTTTTTCCAAAAGAGGATAAAACAAATTCCTCGTCTTACTGTCAAAAGCAGCAGAATATTATCTAGAAAGGAGGCAACTGCCAAAATCATGTCTCTCGGATACTAAAGTGTCTTCCTAAATGATACTGAGCAGATTTCTAGTGTTTAGAAATGCTTTACAAGAGGGCGTTTACCTTTCCTTGCCTTCTCCAGATATTCCTTTGCAAAACATTAAACTTCCCCAGAACAGTTTGGCTGCTTGTTGCTGGAAGGTTTAAGATGGAAGAGCAGTGCCTGGGCATACATTAATTATTCCAGCAACAGGCCTCCTCGGGAGAAGTCATTGCTGCACTCAGCAGATCTGTCCCTGTCCTCTCTATGGATGCATAAGCAATGATCCACAAGCGTTTCAGAGGCGGTCTGCTCCACAGGGCTTCCTCTGGACCCACCTGGCCTCTGCTGGTGTTCAGAGCTCCTTGGAGGTGTTAGCAGCGATGCAGGTCGTGTCCAAGAGGCAGAGTGGGGTTCAGGCTGTGGAGCCTGGGTTTAAGTTGGGTTTCCATCATCTGCCCGTATCACGCTGCTAGCATGGGGTGTGAATGTGCCGTGTGGGCAGGGAGTCCAGCCCCCTGGAAACTCACTGCACCCTGTTGGATAGACAAATGGTCAGAGTCTGTCCAGCTCTTGGATGAGGCAAGGGCAACTCACCCTTCGTGGAGCACACTGCAGCTGGGACATGGACGGTCGGAGAAGTCCAAGTCCCCTGCTTGCACTTGCTCATGGTCTTTGGGGTGAGATCAAGGAGCAGCTATATGGTGGGGATTGCTGATATCCAGGCATGATTTCATCTCTGAGGCAGTTTAATTCCTAGAGGCAGATTGGAAAGTGAGCAGAATGTTTACAGTCTGTGCTCTGATCTGCCAGATTCCCGGTGGTGTAATACGGGCCGAGAGCAATTGGGATTTTACTAATGTGATATTGGAAAGTGAGCAGAATGTTTACAGTCTGTGCCAGATTCCCGGTGGTGTAATACAGGCCGAGAGCAATTGGGATTTTACTAACATGATTTTTTCTTCTTTATTTGACATATGCAGGCTTTGTGTGTGAACTGGTCAAACCTCAAGCTGCCCTGGGTGGATCTGGACTGGCTGATCGATATCTCCTGTCAGATAACCGAGCTTGATCTCTCTGCCAACTGCCTGGTCTCCCTTCCATCCGTCATCCCATGGGGCCTGATAAACCTCAGGAAGCTCAGCCTGGCTGACAATCAGCTAACGGAGTTACCCAGCGTACAGTCATCCGACGAAATCATATGTACAAGGTGTGTGCGCTGGATGCCTACAGCAAACTGAACCCGTACGGAGAGCAGGTGCAAATGAGTCAAGTCATGCTGGTGTGAAACTGAGTAAATGAAGAGCATATGCAGGAAATTCTTGGTTTATTTTCTGTCTGCTGCAAGGTTTAACTTAAGATTTGCTCTTTTGCATTCTCAGTGTTTCCAAGTTAGTTGTCAGGATAATTGTAGGGACTTTTATTCCTGCATTGTCTCATGTTGCTTCTGCTTTTCTCCAGCTCTGGTGAGCCCCACTCCTCTAAGTCTGTCCTGGTTTTGGCTGGGATAGAGTTCATTTTCTTCCTAGTAGCTGGCATAGTGTTGTGGTTTGGATTCAGTATGAGAATAACGCTGATAACACACTGATGGTTTGGTTGGTGCTGAGCAGGGCTTACACCAGTCAAGGATTTTTCAGCTTCCCCTGCTCTGCCAGGGGCACAAGAAGCTGGGAGGGGGCACAGCCAGGACAGCTGACCCCAACTGGCCCAAGGGCTATTCCATACCATATGATGTCATGCCCAGTATTTAAACTGGAGGGAGTTGGCTGGGGAGCAGCAATTGCTGCCTGGGGACTGGCTGGATGTTGGTTGGCCAGTGGTGAGCAGTTGCATCACTTGTTTTTCCTGGGTTTTGTTCTTTTTCTTGTTTGTTGTTGCTGTTTTACTTTTCAAACTTGTTGCTGTTATTATTGTTGTTGTTGTTACTATTATTATTATTATTATTGTCAGTATTATTTTATAATTGTTGACATTATTATTATATTTTATTTTATTTCAATTGTTAAACTGTTCTTATCTCAACCCACGAGTTTTCTTACTTTTGCCCTTTTGCTTCTTTCCCTCATCCCACCATGGGGGGGGAAGGCAAGCGAGTGGCTGCGGGTTGCTTAGTTGCTGGCTGGGGTTAAACCATGTCAAAGTCTAAGCCCTGAGCTGACTCAGATTGACATTTAGTGGCTCGTATCAATTATGTGATTTACTGCCTATCCAGACCATTTCTCTCTGCTCCCTGGAAGGGTGAATTTTGTAAATAGTGTTTTTTGCTTTGCCTTGTGAGAGCACATTCCAGCTGCTTTCATTCAGACCTAAAGCTGTCCTGATAAAATAGATGTCTATGGCAACAGGAGTCTTTGCGAGCATTTTACTGATGCCTGACTGAGTATCTTCCGTACTCACAGGTTACTCGAGGTCGACGTATCCAGCAACAGGCTCTCTACTCTCCCTTCTGGATTCCTACATCTTAAAAACCTTAAAAAACTCATTGCTGCTAAAAATTACATGGAGAAGTTATTTGACGAGGAGAACAGTACGTACAGTCCAGTGTTACGCTTACATTTCAAGGCCTGATTTATAAGGGAGAACCCCAAACTGTTAAATAACGACTTAAAGCCAGTATTAGCTAGAGATGCTTAGCATCTCTTGATCCTTTGTCCAAAGTACATTAAAAGGCCTGGTTATTTTTTATCACTCATTAAATCCTTTGGCTCTTACCTAGCAAGCATTCAGCATGGATCAGACTGCTATCCTGCTTACACCAAATCCACAATTTTTTGTGTTTTCTAGCAACTAATTGGATTGGCTTAAGGAAGCTGCAGGAGTTTGACGTCTCTGACAACAGGTTGGTGGAACTTCCAACGGTTTTTCTATACTGCTTCAAGTCCCTAAACATACTGAATGTTTCCAGAAATCAGCTGAAAGTGTTTCCAGATCCCTGGGCCTGCCCCTTGGTAAGTCAAACTGCTCTGACAGAGTCAGAGGCTGAAAAAGCTGTTGAAACAATGCAAAAAAATATACTGTGGTGTTTAAAAAGCTGTCAGAGGTCTTAGGCTAAAAGGCTCCTCTGTTTCTGTATGAGTGGCCCTGCCTGATTTGGTTTATGGGTCTTGGATCAAGTCTTTCTGAGGTTCTGCCCTGTTCTCACCACGTTGATGGGATCGGTGGAAAACTTCTAGAAACATATCTTGTATGGATGTATTTGTTTTATCTATAGTTCATATGAGCAGAAGTAGTATTAGGATCATTTTACAGAGCAGTCGGCCTTCGTTCAAAGTTAACTTTGCCCAAACCCATGGCTAACTAAGGTATCTATATCCACCCATCACTGTGACTTTATTCCTCATTATTACAGGGATAGCAGGAGAACAGTGTACTTTGGTGAAGTGTTTGTTTCTGGTTGAGAAGCAAATAGGGATAATTTTCAAAATAACTTTGGAAATACTTTTTGCCCACCAAAGAACTTGTCCGTCAATTGAGTGCATGTCTTCAGCAAATCCTATGGGCCTGCATGCACAGTAATTTATCTAGATCAAAATAGCTAAAGAGATCACCTAGAATGAATTTATTAATGCCTTAAACATGTGACAGCTGATCTACCTCATTATTTAAAGAGATGATTACTACTCTGTGGGTGTTTTTTCTTTTATGTTTTCCAGAAATGTTGTAAAGCATCCAGAAACTCACTGGAATTCCTACCTGATGCGTTGACTATTTTCTGGAAAAATCACCTCCGAGAAGTGGATTTTTCTGAGAACTCACTAAAAGAAGTTCCACCCGGGCTCTTCCAGCTTGAAGTAAGTGTCATTTCTTCCTACTTCACAGTATTTCTCTTAATACCTATTCAGACCTAGAAGTCATAGTAGTGGCTGCCCAGTTAAGTTAGGACACTACCTGCTGTTTTGAGTTGATGAACACAGAAGGCGCACAGAGTCTCTGAGCAGCCCGTAACCTCCTGAATGACTACGTTCAGGCCCTTGTCCAGTGTGATATGGTATCTGGCTTTTGGCACAGGTCTTCTGAGAACTCTCTGGATGTCTGTGGTTTTCAGATTTTGGGAGCGCAGTTTGGAAGACAACCACTGCATTGTAGCTGCAAGCTCCAGCCATTGAAATACAGATGTACTTAAGTGTGCTCACAAATAGCTGTGTTTTTTCTTAATCTGGCACACCAGTGTTGTGTAATTAAGGATTTATTTTTCTATGCTGAAAATAGTGTGTTTGAATGCCCTAAACAATGCTAGTTGGCATCTGTCTTGTCTGTAAGCTTGTGCAGATTAAATAATTCTTGCCAGTGGACGTCAGAGATCCATAGTTTTACTTCAAAAATCTTCAGAATTTGTGGCTTCACATGGTTTCGACATGAAATGAAGCAGAACTCAGGGGTTTTCTCCAAGCTTCCCTTCCAGACTATAGAACTCAGGATCATAGAGATAGAAACAGAGGTAA
Source organism: Egretta garzetta (assembly GCF_000687185.1). Classification (NCBI taxonomy): domain Eukaryota; kingdom Metazoa; phylum Chordata; class Aves; order Pelecaniformes; family Ardeidae; genus Egretta; species Egretta garzetta. The sequence goes on along the minus strand of NW_009259044.1, from coordinate 493,503 downwards.
ATCATTGTGCAGAAGTTTCATGATTTTCACCACTGTGGGAAGGATGCTGAAGTGATGGTTCATATCCATGTCCAATTTGGACCTCAGGAGTCTGCTGTGAAGGTGCTTCTTCCTCCTGCCTGGAAGAAGAGTGCTGAGGGTTGTTTGCTCCCTCAGTTGTTTTTAATGATCCCTGCAGATTTGGCTTTACTTTCTGGTAGCCATTTGGTTTCAATTGGCATTTCTTCTGACATAGAATGAATCCTATGGACTATTGTCTCTGAAACTTGTTTTTTGTCTGAATGCATTAAAAATAAGCCCAGTGGGTGGGAGCTACCATGACAGATATTAAACACTAGATGGTGCTTCAAGGGCACGTTTCTTTGGGTGCCGCTGCTCAGAGGCTGCAGAGGGATGTGAAGGCACCAGTACAGGGCATCAGAGAAGACCTCAGTGCAATCTCTGCTGATGGTCTGTCTTCAAAGTTAGCGAGCTTTGTCTGCTTTAAATAATGCCAGTTCTTATCCATATCTCTTCAGCCTTACCTTCATAAAAGAAATAAATAGCAGGTAGTTTCAGTCCCCCAAGGGCTAGAGTGAGGTGAGCAACTAGAAGGTGAAAGCCCATGCCCAGATCAGCCCTGGCTTGGGCTACTACTTGGCTGTAGAATTTGTGTCAGTGAATAGGGCTGCATTCATGCTCCAGCCCTCTCCAGAATTAGATATGGGAGGAGGAGAGATGGACAGTTAGTTAATGTATTCCTACACATAATGTGCTGAGCAGCAGACTGTCTTCTCCCTGGGAAAAGCTGAAAGCAGGGGAGATGCTGTGACTTGAAAGTATGTCTCTGGTCTAGGCTGGTGGGACATGTAGTTTATCACTGGCCTTTGCTTGGTCTGTGGAGGGGTCTTGAGACTAGGACCTCCTCGCCGTTGCTAATATGATTTATATACTAGAAATGTGGTTCTAAGGGAAGCAGAGGCCTTCTCAGCTTTTCTGTCTGTTGCCTTCTAAAGGAACCAACTATACATGCTCCAAGCCATGTCTTAGTACTCTAAACTAGTTTGCTTCTCTTGAGGAGACCTGATCGTCTCTGGGTGGAAGTATTCGGGTAAGACTGGCCAGCTTTTCCACCTCACGAGCTGACCGAGGCAGCCTCATCTGGATGCTGCAGTTCCTTCCTTCTGGTAGAGTCTAACGCACCAGATCCCTTTTTGCATGCTGCAGCAGTAGGTTGGAAGGGAGTTGTCTGCTGCTGCTGTTGTCTCACTTCTGGAGGCACCTGCTCTCTTCCTGAAAGGCAGCAAAAATGGAGAAGTTAGAGATGAGAGAGAAGAGGCCATTGCAAAACAAGGACTGGTGGTCTCCAGCATTATGGTCATGAAGAGCCACAGCCAGTTGAAAGTCACTAATTTTCCCCCTGTGGAGCAGGCACATAAGCATGGCACATAATCTCACCAGGCTCTCAACTCTCCTGGAGAGTGGCCTTTGTCAGCGTTTGTGGGGGCCGTGTCACAGGGATACAGTTGACTGAAAATGAAGCACCCCCGCTAGACCACACAGAATAGTGTTTGTGCTAATTCTGGAACAGCATAGCCTCCCTTTCCTCCCGCCCCCTGCTCAGGGATATTTCGGAGGAGAAGTTTGAAGCATTGTCATTGAACAGCCCCATGCTGATACTTGGAGAGAGCTCGACACCAGGCGCCAGGGGAGGATTGGGTCTTCCTTCCAGCAGGAGGTTCGAGCCAGTGGAAGACTAATGATGGTAAAAGCATTGGCTGTCAAGACGCAAGTGGAAGGGAGGGTTTTATAGTTCGCACCGTTTTCCAACCCTTTCCTCTAGTGGTTCGCTCTGCATATCTGCACATTTATGATTTACTTTACCTTCCCCAAGTCCCACCAAGGCCCAGTGCTGCCCCTCTCTTATCACTAGAGGGAGCGTTTTGCATGGTCATTGCCATTCCAGCAACTGCTGTTGTGTCCATTGCGTATGCCACATGGATACCTCATATTTTTCCAATCTGAGAAAAGGGGAGGAAGGCCAACAGCCTGGCTTCGTGAGACATTGTTAATCCTGCGTGATGAAAAGGGGCATAAACCTTTTATATTGTGTGGAGTGTATAAAACATTTAACACACTTGAAGCTGAAGTCTCTGCTGGTAAAACATGATTTCCATTTTTCATTAATACTGCTGTACTTGTGGCACGAGGTAATTCAGCTGACGTTCTGCTTATCTCGGTTTTCGGGGGGGGGCACTTGCAGAATAAACCGTAGAAGACTGGTTTTCAGTGGAAAATTGGATTTTCAACCAAATGAAAATGATCATTTGAGCCTCGACATTATTTTTAAGAGCAGACAGAAGAGCATGAACTTTACAAATCTGAATGTGAACTGCATTTTTTCCCTATATGTTTCTGTTAAATTTAAAGGAGGGCTTGTCTTTAACCTTATTCATGGTATCTGCAGCTGAGTCTTATCTGTATGGGGTTAGCTGTACAAATCAGCTTCGCTTCTAGTTTTTCAAAACTTCTGTCTCCGGTGTGAGGAAACAAAAAAGTAGATAGGTAACTTGTATAAACCTTGGAAAATTAATATAAATCCTTTCCATTTTAATAGACTTGTAATAATAAAGCAATTAAAAACTTCCCTTGTGTGAAATAGTTGACATTTTGCACGTTGATCTTGCACGTATACAAGCGGTGTAAGCCCGCTCTGGCGCTAGCTTGCACACACATAGAAGACTTCTCATCCCTATGTGGCATGCTGTGTAGGTAAATCATATTGATCTTTTCCGTTTGGAAAGGTTTCCTCACTAAAATGTCCTCTGAAATGGGTTGTTTCCAACTGAATCTGTCAGCAAGTGGACTAATAATCTCCCAGAACTAATAGTGGTGTTGCTTCGTGCAGGAAACCTACTTGCTGGAGACAAAAAGGAAATGTTTGCAGCGTGGATGGGATGTTTTGATGAATAAGATGTACTTTCTTCATGTTTCTGTTATTTGCCAGCCGTGCTAAAAAACCTCTTTCTGTGTGTTTGTTGGAGTCCATCTTCTAACTCTGGGCTATTCCTCTTTTAGGCTTTGGTGTCCCTGAAGCTGCTGGGAAATCAGTTGGTTACATTGCCTTCGCAAGATAAGTGGAATTGCAAACAACTTAAATCACTGGATCTTTCAAAAAACCAACTTGGGAAGTAAGTGTTTGTTTCTTTTGAATTTCGTCTGAGAAAACAAAAGCTGAAGAAATAATAGCAAACCCAGTCCCTCGTGTAATACAAAGGGTGTCAGTAGTGAATTAATTACCTGCGTGGAAGGCATTGATATCTGCATACCATGTCTCTAAGTACATTGTGTGTCTGTGACAGTGATGAATTATCCTTTACTGATTCTTTGGGCATTTAGCACGCTGTATCATTTATTAAGTGGATAGATTACTGATAATGGCAGTTTAATTTCAGAGCATGTAGGAATTTCTTTAACCCAGTGCATGGTTCATCACTACAAATACTAGTTTGTGGGGAGCATGTCGTAACCATAAACCGTCTGGCTGGACTGCAGTTCGTAGTTAGCGTGGGAGTATTGTTTTGGAAAAAAATGAAAATCTTTGTTTTTTAAATGGAAGTGTAACCAGCTGCAAGTTCATAGAGAAGGCTGACGTTAATAAGATCATCCAATAAAAGAGTGATGTTCTTCTATTTAGAAATTACAATAGGGATGTTTAACAGACTTAAAGGTCCCTTATCTTCTCCAGAACTGCATTGAATTGTGTCGTACTTCTGTCTTCTCATTTGGGTGCCTGTCCGGCCAACTTTCTGGAGTCCTTACGAGTTGCTGTGTCAGTTGCAAAGGACAAATTTTGAGTTGTCTCGGTGCATTTCCAGAGTCATGTTGTTGGGTCGTCTTGTCAGAGACTCTGTGGAGAAAGCAGGGAATGGCAGCAGGTCGGTTCTCCAGCGCTTCTCATGAAGGTTGTTCGATTTGCTGTTTGACAGCCTACTTAACCTTGACACCCGTAAAGCCGGGGGTCAAGTGCTCTCGCCCTGGGAGCTCAAAGCGCTGCCTTGCAGAGCTCTCTTAATTTGCCAGAAGAAAACCATTGGGGCATGGACAAGCGTTGGTGGAGTCTAGGTCTGTGATTGCGCAGCAGGTTTCAATCCCATCTCTCAAAAGCAGGCAGGAACCCGTGAGAGCTGTGCTGTGAATCCCACAGCCTTGAGTGGGGCCGGACTGCACCACGTAGCATCCTGGGCATGCAGCTCCAGCGCAGCGCTCAACTACCACATCCAAGCTCTTTTCTCCACGTGTCACCATTTTGTTTTGCCCGCAGGAGTGACGAGGGGTTTAAAACCAAGCGGATTCCCTTTTTCACCATGAAGAGCAGGGTGCGCTGTGGCCCGGAGGCAGGTAAGGTACACGGCAGCGCAAGTGCTGAGAATGCCGGGTGAGCTGTGAGGCAGCAGGA
>NW_009259044.1:474935-489018 GCF_000687185.1 Egretta garzetta | reverse complement strand
GGAATGCACGGAGTTTGGCTGGAGGGAACTCAGTGTGAATCCATCTGCCATTTGAAGTGTAACAGCATTTAAATGAAGAGCAAATATGTTTAGATAAAGTGTTTCTGAAGAAATGGTGCAGGTGGTTGGTAGCATCAACCTAGAAAGATGAAGAATGGGTGAAATGTGTTTCTTTCGCTGAGCTTTTTTTTATTTTCATGAAGGTTATTCTTTTTAGCCCAGAGTACTAACTGGTGTGTTGAAGGGAAATTAACCCATAATTAGTCTTGCTACTCTCAGGATTCTTTCTGTGGCTGAATTCACAAATTGCACGTTTTCCCGTGTCTCTGTGATTTGCGCCCATGGTTTGGGGCAGAACAGAAGAGATGTTCTAGATTAGCGCACGTGAAATCCCAGAGAGAACAAAGGAATATCTGAAGTTATTTGCGCTGCTTCCTGCTCTCTGTGGGATTCATCTGCATTTCTTTTTGTTTGTTTGTTTTATTTTAAAGCACTTGGAGAGCTTTCTCATTCTCGGCTGCCTGAAGAATGACTTGCTCTAAAGCATTCTTTGCAAATCTCGGAGTGGAATAGAGCTGGCGTCTTCGTGACGCACGTCCGAGCAGCCCTCAGCTGCTTGCAGGAGGGAGGGAGAGGCCCTCCTGCAGCAAATGCTTTCCTCGGTTCCCCTGAAAATGGTGTGTGATCTCAGGTCGACCTGAATAGGTAAAATTGGTAAATGCACCGAGTACAGCCAGAGCTACAGGTTGGGACTGGAGGTCCTAACCTCCAGTCAGCTCATCGGGGAGGCAGAGGCGCTATCTGGAGCTCCAGGCAAGGCTAACCCAACCTCATTTTTCTGTCCGTGGAAGCAGAGGGTGCTGTGCGGCAAGTCCCGTATCTGCACTTTAAGGAGGAGAAAGGGTTACCCTGCACTGTTTTGCAAGTAGGAAATGGAAATAGAAATGCTGTGACGTGGGTGAAATCCTGAACACGGAAGAATTGGAAAAGGAGTCTGACTCTTGCCAATCTGTGGAGTCCCAACATATCCTCAGAACTTAACTGTGAAGTGCTACGGCAGCATTTCCCAATGGGGAGAGAAGGGCAGGGGCAGCGGGGAAAGCAACTAAAGCCAGCTAGGAAAGGGAATTGCTGTCCTAATGGAAAATTCTACATGCTGCAAACCCAGTGTAACCCTTCTCCATAAAGGAGGAGAGGGTGGACCCTGTGCTGTTGAGAAGCCTTGGCACGTAACACCCTGGTGCAACTTCGAGCTGCCTGAGGTTGCCTCAGGTTGCAGGAGGGCACGGAGTAGCCCACTTGGCTGGTGCCGCAGCCAAGTAGCCCCAGAGACAGAGCAAAGCCAGCTCATCTTTTCCTCTCTGTTCCTCTGCCAAGTACAGCTTGGTGAGACTAGAGGATGTGGCCAAGAATTTAAAGAACATAAAGAGAAAACAGAAGCTGCAGTACATCAGCTGCTCGCAGAAGTCTCCTAGTGAGGTGGGGGGCAGGTTTTCATATGATTTTACCAACAAAGCTATTTACTTAAGTCTAGATTATTTAAAGAGAATAATTTATGGATGCTCACTATACTTGATTGATAAGTCTCAGAATAACTTCTTGCACATGCATGTGGTGTTGGTAGCGTTTACTCATCCAAAAATATGTTTTCAAGATGGGATTTGTTTTAATTTTTCTACAGTCCTTTAAAAGAAAAATTGAGCTCAAGCCAGAGAAATCATAAATAACTCATGAATAAATAATTACAATTCATAAACACCTCGAGCTCGCTTCCAATATAGTACACTCCTTTCCGCCTGGGACTCTTTGGTGAATTGAGAGCATTGCTACTATTTTAGGTGTTTGCTTCTACATGTCCAAGAGGGACTAAATCTGCCTGTACCTAGGTGCGTACTGCAGAGGAACAATGAAAAGTTTAAGTCTGGAGATGAGCCAGAAAGGAAGTGAATTGGATCCATGAATAAGCCTGCTGTTCTCCCAAAATAATCCCAATTTTTTTATTTGAAAACTCAAAGGCAGACTGTGACACCCTGGCCACACCAGACAGTCCTGTCACGTATATAAAACACCCCTGTAGACAGTGGGACTCTATCTTACTCCTTTGCTGAGCACAGCTCAGGCTTGAAATGCTGTTAATATTAGAACTGGGGAATTTTCTCCCCAGGCAACCTCTTCCATTTTCTTTTTTTTTTTTTTTTTTTCTTTTTTGGCTAAGTCTAGTTACAGTTCCTCAAGTCTTCTCTGTAAGGGAAGAAGATCTTGGTGGAAGTGCAAGTGTCCTATCCTCGAGGCAGGGTGTGTCTCGCATCTCGGGACTTGCTTTTATTGACCATGGAGGCAGCAGATGGTGCTGGTTGTACTTTCCTAATCAGAGACTCAGAATCTGCTTGTCCCTGTGTGGCCTACTTTTCCTTGACTCCATGATGCTTCTTGGTAGACACATGTGACACTCTTAAGACAGCAACACAATTCATGGCAGCTTTTCATGCCTCTATCCCGGGAGTAATTTGTGGAGCAAAATGATGCTCTTTGAAACCAGCTGAATTTCCCTTTGTTTGAACCTCTCCAGCAGCAGCAACTCAGCCATGCAGTTGTTGCTATTATTGCTTGGGTTGCTCCCAAAATATGCTGGTTGCTGCTCAGACGTGTAGGAAGCCTGAAGTGCCCGGAGACCTTGCAGCCTAAAACAGAAGAGAGGGGCAAATGCAAGGGTTGTTTTAGAGGCAATGCAGGTTAGCAGTCTGTCAGCTGCAGTTTCGGCTTTCTCCTCTGTTGATGTTGACTTGGACACACCATAAATTGCTCCAGGGTGCAACGTGGAGGCCTGAACCTAAATTCTGACTGGCTTCTGGCTTTTCTCAGGCGACGTTGAAAAAAACATGTAGAGAACCACCTGTGCCCTTGGTGTGCCCTTTCACTGCCAGCTGTTCGGCTGGGATAGGGGCAGTTCACAGGGTGTAACCAGCTCTTCGACAGCAAGAAACGTAATGCCACTCGTCCTCTGACGTAGAGCCATCTGGGCAGGCCTGGAGTTCCTCCATCAGCACGCCAGCAGCCCTGGAGGCTGTAACCTTCAAACACGTGCATCACCATGATTTTAAAAAATTGAGATGTGAGCATTGATGTTTGATGGCCATCAAAGGCCATTTGCTTTTCTGATGTTGCTTCGTGGTGGTTCTGCCAAGGAACATGACCTCATGTCCTGCCTACAGAGTTAAGGTGAAGGCTCTGGGTTCAGAGCCTTGGCGCCTGTTATGTTTTAAAGGTGCAACTTGTTTCCTGTCTTGTTCCAGGTCCTTTTTTGGAGTTTCCAGCATTTCTGAGTGATTCTCTGGAAGTCCTTTATCTGAACGACAATCAACTGGACTCTGTCCCACAGTCTGTTTGCCTTCTGAAAGGTTTAACAGAACTTTATTTAGGAAAGTAAGTCCGTGTCCTGGAAAAGTATTATTTCCATGTTGTTTTAGTGACCAGTCTTCTGTGGAGCCCCACCCCAGATGTCCGGTGCTTCTGAAGTCAAAAAGCTGGAAGTAGTCAGCCCCTTGTTAAACTGTGCCCATCACTTGCTTTAGATAAGGAGGAGGCCAGCTTTTTGAATTAGAGAAGATGATCTAATGCTTTGAACACAGGCCTGGGAATCTAATGTGCCTCTAGTTCATTCTGGCTTTTGGCTGCCAGCTTCTATAGCGTTAGAGTCAATAACTCATCATTTTTGCCTTTATTTCCTCAACTGTCCAGTAAAGATGATTACACTTGTCTGCCTCAGCGGATAAATCGAGGTTATACATCACTTTTAGGGTGGAAATTGCTATTAAAGTGCTGAGTAGTCTTATTAAAATGTTAATGGAAGATTTCTGCAAGGAGAGAATAGTGTAATCTGAGAGTCCGTGAGAGCAGCTACTTACACACAAAGCCTGGTTGTTGGTAGATTTATTTGTTTTTGTACAGTAACCCTGGTATCCGAGAGCTTCCTCCAGAACTTGGACAGCTGGCTAATCTCTGGCAGCTGGATATCGAGGAACTAAATATCAGTAACGTTCCTGCAGAGATCAGAAAGGAGGGTAAGGCTGATCCTGTGTGTCCTTTATTAAATTGACTGAACATATAATGAAAATTACTTCCTTTTAATGGCCCTGAACAGGAACAGACAGTGTGTGCCCAAGCCCTTGTTGCGGTTAACTGGAATTGCATAGGGAAACCTCCTACGGCTCTTTGCAAATTTGATAATCAGTGCTAAGCTCTGTCTATATTTAAGATCAATTTAAGATAGATCACATGTTAAAATGATGACTTCTAAATGCAATATTTCATTTGCAGTATGCATGCCGGATAAATTCCATGGCTTGCTTCCTTGAGTGTATGTATTTTAGGGTATTTAGACGGTCTTTCTAAGGACTGAAGTGTTTAGGATCAGCAGTCACAGTCACATTGAAGTGACTGTATTGTAAGCTGCTAGGTTTTTGGATCTATTACAATACTGTCTTCTTTTTTGTGTGTTTTAGTAAGAATATCCTGTGGGAACAAAGTTATTAGGAATTATTCCTTCTCCAGCACACTGTTGAAGCCTAAATCTAATTTTAACTGGAAACATAAAAGTAGAAGGAAAAACTGAGTATTTTCCAATACTAAATTAGTATTTTATGTTTCCTTTGAGCTTCTGAAGCATACGAGCCACAGCATTTGTTTCTTCTTACAGTGCTCCATTGTAGAGTCTCAGGGTGGTGACCTTTTTCTGGGGTCTCTGTCTCAGGTTTGTCCACTAGAGGTTTCTTTGTTTATTCTCTGGGTTGTCTCAGCCCACAGCGAAACTGCAGGGAAAATATTAATTCAGCTGATGTGTCTGCAGCCGTTGGTTTTGTGCAGTCCTGCTGTACATATGTACATTTGTAACTGCAAACCACAGATAAAGCCTGTTCGCTTCCCTCCCCATAGGCCCTAAAACGGTGCTGGCATACTTACGGGCACAGCTCCGCAAAGCAGAAAAGTGTAAGCTAATGAAGATGATCATCATCGGTCCTCCACGGCAGGGAAAGTCGACGCTGATTGAGATCCTACAGACAGGAAAAGTCCCTCAGATGATGCACAGCGATGCCACCATACGTACAACAAAATGGGAGCTCCCCAAGCCAGTGGGACACAAGGCAAAGGTGAAAAACAATCAAAGATCCTTAGCCCCAGTGGGATGTTGGAGCCCTGCAGTTTCCCTTTTGGGTTGAAATTGCCTGCCCTTTTACAAAGAACAGTTTCCATTACCTGACCTCACACATGATGTGGTTTTAGACCCATCACAATTCCTCTGTTTCATTTCCAGTTGGTACTAGAGGACAGTTCTGTTTTCCTGAGCACTCAACTTTTGATCCTGAAGAGAGAGAGCCATGTGTACACTGCCTGAATTCTGGCTCTCCCAGCTCGGGTGTTTTTTGGACACGGATTCTAAGAGAATGTTTTAAATCAGCTTCTGTAAAGCAGATTGTCCTTTCATTTGGGGCCAGAAAATGGGACATCAGTACCTAAAGCTGGACTCCCATGATACCAGAACTGTCCTAGGTGGGGAAGGTGGGTGGAAGGTAGGATGCCTGACCTCTGGTGTGATCCAGGGATGTCTAAGACATATCTTAAACACCCAAATCTCAGATGGCTCATTCAGGGAGTGTGTCAACCCATACTGAACTCATTTGGACAACACTGAATTAATTCAAGCATTTGTAGGTGGCCCTGTCCACTGCCTGTGTAGTAATGCAGGGATTCGAGCATGCAGAATTGGTCCTGAGGTTTTGTCAGAGCTGAGGGTGTGCAAGCACGTGGCTCTCCCGTCCCGGATGAGAGCCATGACCACCAGACTGTTTTGGAAGGGGTGGAGGAGCCTGCTGAGTTCAGCTATTCTACAGTGAAGAGTGCCAGGCCAGAGACAGAAAAAACGAGCAAGCACAGTCTGACTCTTTACAGAGAAGACTTTGGTGGGAGAAGGGATTTGTGCTTTTTGTGTTGAAGAGCAATTGAATAAAATAAAAACCTAGACAGCGTCAGAGACCTGGAGTGGGGTCAAGGTGCTGAACAGGCCTTTGTCCCTGCCTCTGAGTCTCTGTCTCTCCGTACAAGCACCCATAGCTGAAGGTCTTGGATGAACAAAGCAGTCCTGGTGCTAGTTAGGGCTTGGTTTAAACAATATGGAAGTTCTTCCAGCTGTGTCTGGGAGACTTCAAACTGGGACTATGCTAGGCGATCAGAGCCCTACTGAGCTGCTTCACTCCTTGCTGAAATCTCACAGGGTAACTTGTCGTGTGGGATCAGTCGGTGCTTGGACCTGGACCAGTAAACAGAGCCCACTTGGTGTTACCTGATGCTCTGAGGACGGCGGCTGGAGCAGGGTTTGGTTTTCTGCTCAGTCACAGGCTTCTTGCCTCCCCAGGGCCGAGTGATTTAGGGACAGAGCCTTCAAGGAACGTAGGTACTTCCTACTGCAACTGGGAGCCTGAATACAGTTTAAGTGGGGCGCCCTGCTCCTTCTCAGTGCTGTTGTGGGGCTGCACGGAGGGATGCTGAGATACTTGGAAGAGAGCCAGAGCTAGAGAGGCCTCCATTTATACGTTCCCCCCCAAAAAAACCAATGAGTCTGATTTACAGTAGCTGTAATTCTGGCCCATCTCTGGCATGACACACGTGTCAGAAGCCTCTGAGCAACATGCAGGAGGTGCTTATGAAAGGCTTGAGAAGTTTTCTATCTCCTGAGCATCTATATTCTGTTTGGCTCGGCTAGGGCTGAGCTCAGTGGAAGTGATTTCAGCAGGGGGTTTCCTGTTCCCCATAGCAGTGGCAGATAAGCAGGTCCCGTCGAGCGTGGCACAGACAAGGATGAAACAGTTTCTATCCCAGATGCAGTGAAATACAGGGCTCAGAATGAGACCCTTGTTTGTACTGGAGAATCCACAGCATTAACTGGAGATTTACCAGCATCAAGGGCACCTCTATCGTTTTAGCAGCAAGTAATTAGTCTTGATTTCCTGTGGGGAAGTGGTAGCCATGCTTAACAATTGCTTGTTGATTTTTCTTTCCTGGAGGCACAATTAGGACATTGAAACCCTTCTTGTGTCATACATTATGCAGGCGTAGGTTTATACTTCAGCTATTATCTCCCCGTGATTTACTGCAACCGTTTGATTTGAACACTTCTCTTTGTCTAAGTAGGTTGATTCAGTGGAGTTCAATGTCTGGGATATCGGAGGCCCAGCAAGCATGTCTACAGTCAATCAGTGTTTCTTCACAGACAAAGCATTGTACATAGTGGTATGGAACTTGGCACTGGGGGAAGAAGCTGTGGCAAACTTACAGTTCTGGTTGCTGAACATTGAGGTAAGAAGTCACTGGTGGACTCTGGGGTGTCTATTTATCGAGTAGTAGCTCAGCACACAGATATGTGATATTACAGATTCTTGTTGCTCTGCTTTTAAAAACTCCGCAAGCTATGAATTCTGCATAGCTTTTGGAATTAATTTTCCATTACGCTGTAGGCGTATCGCTATATTTAATGCTTTAAATTTATCATTTGCTTTGTTCTCCCTCACACACACCAGAAAATGAAACAAAAGCTGATTTATAAACCCTTGCTAAGTAAGGCTGAACATACTTCTTTTGGAATTAGTGTTTGACCACACTGTGCTCCGAGGGGGGTTTGAAGCATTTTATTTCTTGTGTGGGTTAGACACACATTAGTCTTGAGGTTATATTTTTAACACTTTAGATTCAGGTAAGCTAGAGAGTATCTCCCCAGGCAGCTCTCAGCTGAGGCTCAGAGCTGCAGGGAATTCATTGGTGTTGAGTGATTTTTATAATACCATGTTCGTAATTTTTTTGTAAATGTTTATCATTTGATGCCTGTCTTAACATTACACACACAGAAATGGGCTCTAAGCTAGTGCCTCTCAAAAAAGAAACATCTTGACATTATAAAAATCTCAGCTTAATGGTCAGCAGCAACCAAAAACCCAAATGAGGTAACAAAGCCAGAAGCATAATTATGATATTTCAAAAATGCATGATGTGCCTGTGTCCTTAATACATCCCAGCAAGCCCATCGTAGCATCAGGAAAGATGCAGAGAAAGATGAACATGATGGTTAAAAGTATGGAAAAGTGAGTGCACAGCAATTCAATAGTTTAGGCCTCTTCAGCTTGGGAACAAGGCAAATGAGGAAGGCTGCACGTAGCCTTACCAGGGGTAAGGAGAAAAACACAAGGGAGTCTTTGTTCATGATCTTTTACAATAGAGGAATTAGGAGAGATCGAATGAAACAACGGGGCGGTAGCTTTGAAACAAACAATAGGAAGTATCCTAAACACAGCAGGTAGCTAACCTGGGGAATTTATTGGAACTACAATGTGCTGTGGGTGTCAGAAGTTGGAAAAACAGAATGGTGGAAAAAAAATCCGTCAAGTGCTATTAATTCAGAGATTCTGTCTCAAGCTCCAGAGGTTGGGAAGCTGCAGGCTGCTGGATGCTGGGAGAACACACTAGGGAAAAATCTCTGTATGATTCCCCTGTGCCTGTTCTCTTCATTAGCCTCCAGGCAGAATATTGGGCTGAGTGGGCCTTTTGGTCCAACTTGGTACAGCCATCACTCCTGTGTCTGCACAGGGTTCGAGTTTGGTATCATTTGGGTTTGAGATATCGGTGGGCATAGCAAGAGAGACGTGGATTGACTGCAAATAAGCATATATTTCTGCATCTGAATTTTCTTCTGTGCTCAAAGTCATTTGGATAGGCAGGATGATCCCTGCTTAAGCCTGTGCAATCCCATTGTATTTGGCAGCATGTTCCCTGAAATCAGGATATGTTCCAGTCCTGCAACAGAATCCTGGAAGGGTTGGAAGAAACCACGAGATCATCTAATCCATTCCTTTGCACTGATTTGGGCTTAAGTAGATTCAGACATTTCTAGCAGTTTATCTCACTTCTCCATATACCTTCAGAAAAAGTTGGTATAACTTCCCTGGGTATCTCTTCTGGAGGGTAACTGGCCTTTTCCAGGATATCAAAGTTAGATCTTCTAGCTACAGGTTAAGCTAACTTCTTTTCCTTTGTCTGGGCGGACATAGTTCCCATCATTTAGCTGGCTTGGAGCAACTCAATACCACATGGTAACTCCCTTTACATTAGGCCCTGATGTAATAAACCCAAACTGACAGCTTCCTGCTCTGCGGTAGCAGCAGATGATTAAGCCATATTCTGCAGGGGAACTTCTGTAATACCCGGATCACTTGTTGCTGTTGTCAAGCTGCCACGACAGGTTGCCTCTATTTTATATATATATATATATATATATATATTCCATTTTATTAATGTATATGAGCACCCCCTCTTAAATATTATACTTTTCACATGTCCTCACTGACTTTACCATGACGTAATCTGAGTGAGATCACTGCCAGTGTTTTCTCTTACAGGCCAAAGCCCCAAATTCAGCGGTGTTAGTGGTAGGAACACACCTTGATTTAATTGAAACTAAATTCCGCGTTGAGAGGATAGCAACTCTGAGGGCGTACGTCTTGGCTCTCTGTCGGTCTCCCTCTGGCTCCAGAGCAACTGGCTTCCCAGATATCACATTCAAGCACCTACAGTAAGTACTTGTGCCTCTCTGAAGCTCACTCTATTTTATGTCACTTTAAACAGTTTTGTAATACTTCATCTCCTTGGCAACGGAACTGATTTAAAGACTCGTCAGCATTGCATTTCATCTATTTTTGACTGCAATAATGCAGTATAATTAGAGAGAAGTTCAGTGTTGCTCAGGGGTCTGATCACGGGTCTGAGAGCTGGAAGCTCCAAAGTCGTGACCTCGGCCAGCCTGTTTCAGTGCTCCTGCTCCACTCGGGTTTCTCACCGTTAAATGGTGATACAGTTTATTAGTCACAAGGAGAGAAGGTACAGATCAAGGAATTAATGCTGCAAAGCTTGAGAGCGTGGCTGCTGCAGAGTGGGTGCTGTGGGGTTTGCTAAGGGGAGGCTGCGTGGGAACCTCTTGCTACCCGACGCTAGGACGCCGCTCACGTGGCAGTGTTGGCAGGGTGAGGAGTGGTCCGGCCCCCGGAGCCCCCCGTGCTCCAAACCTGTGCCAGCCGAGTTCTCTGGGTGTGATAAAGGAGGGGTGGTGCTGTCTGGAAGATGGGTGCCAGCCAGGCCATGGAGTCTGATGCTGCTCCCTCCCTAAGGGAGAGTGCCCTTGGGGAGAGGGGGCTGCTCCGGCTGGGAGAGAAGTGGGTCTGTCGGCCAAGGGAGCGCGCAGCACGGGGGGAGCGTGGATGCAGCAGGCTGGCACCAAACGGTGTGAGATCGCCAGCGCCTGGGGCAAGAGCAGGTGGCGGCTGGCAAGTGAAGAGGGTGCTGCAAAGTCCCCAGCACTTTGCATCTGCTGCCTGGCAGAGCCGTCGGGAGACCTCCCACGCTCTGTTTGGCAGACTCAGGCGCTGTGTCAGGCATCCCAGCTGGCTATTCCCCGTTAGGAGGGGCACCAGGGACCCAGTGTGAGGCACAGAGGCACAGAGGCTCACAGGGAGAAGGAGAAAGCTTTGCGCTTCGGTCTCCTCAAGCCTCTTTTCCCATCACCACAGAGCATCCTACCATGATCTCAACCGTTCTTTCTCCAGGGGACTTTCTTTCCCCCTGCCCCACATCCCACACGTTCCCCTTCCTCACCTTCCTTTCCCCCTGCATTTCCTTCCAGCCGGAGTTGTGCCTGGTTTCCTACCTCCTCCCTGTCGTGCCTCTCCTTCACATCCCACCATCCCCCTGGAAGGGGCTCCCCTGAGCAGGGCTCCGGGCAGCTGGAGGCGTGCGTGTTCTGAAAGCCTCGTGTGAGTGAGCCCAGGGTGCTTTTATCGGTGCTGGTTCTCTGGCATCCCAGGGAGTGCACGCTTCCCAGCGCCACTGGTGGCTGAGGTTTAAGGTAAAGCATATTGCTTTATCTGTCTGCCACGGGAACATGTGTAGGATCAGTTAGAAAGACCCTTTCTTGGGGAAAGTGGATGAGAACCGTTCTTATCCAGCCCACAAAAAAAGACCAAAAATAGTAGGAGCTGGAGAGAGCAGATTTTTAGCTGTTAAAGAAATGATGAAGGCCAGCTTTTAGGATCTAAGCATCAATTCCCAGATCACAGGATCCAGCTGAGCAAGGGCCGGAATGAGAGTGGGCAAAGGTGTCTGGTAGTCATCATCGTGCCTCTTTGATCTGGGGCAGGGAGAACCGGACTCGCCTCCAGCAATTGCCAGCGCTCAGTGGTTTCCTCCTCCTTGCAGCCCCTTCCAGGATGCGTGCAGCACTGGAGGGAAAAACTGCGACGGCTTTGCTCCATCTGCCAGGGAAGTCCACAGAGATCATGGTGCACAGGGGATGGAGGAGCAGTGCACAACAAATGAAGCTGGCAGAGCAGAGGTTGGCCTAATACATCCTTTCCAGGCTTCTTTGTGTTTTTCTCCAAAGCTAAAAATGCTCACTGACAGCCTTCCTCCCATTCATCCGACACAGGAAATTTAAAGTCACTGATAAGAGAAAGTGAGCCTGGAAAGGAAGCCGGTGTGCTGATAAGGTTTGATAATCCTCACCCTTGCATGACTTTTGCAGTGAGCTCTCATGCAAGACTCTGGAAGGCCTCGATGGACTCCGACAGCTGATTTTTCATGTCACTTGCAACATGAAGGACATCGGCAGCTCAATTTGTTCCCAGAAACTTGCAGGGAGATTGGTGAGAACTGTGCTTTCTAGTGGTGATCCTTACCAAAGGGGGCCTTCTGAGGGGCTTGGGTTTGCATTGGGAGGTGAACTTTGGGAGTTATTGTTGATGCGGGAGGTATGCGAAGCATGTAAGGCTGGCTTAAAGATACGTAAAGTATCTGGCTTTGGGAAAAGACAGCACTGTAAGAGCCCTGCAAAGGGGAGATGACTTAGCTGGTTCATCTCCAGCAGTGATTGCCGTCTGATACTGATCCTGCCGTTTTTCTCGCGTGGCTTGCAGATACCAAGAAGTTACCTTAGTCTCCAAGAAGCTGTCCTTGCAGAACAGCATAAAAGAAGTCAGAATGATGATGTGCAGTATTTAACAGACAGACAAATAGAGCTGATCATTGAGCAAACGCCTGGAAATGATATCAAAGACTACGAAGACTTGCAGACTGGTAGGTCAGAGCAGACCAGTAATTTCTTGGAAATCAATATGTATGAGCAATTGAAATATTTAATAAACAATAAAAAAAAGGGGGGGGGGAGAGCCCATCAGGTAATTGCTATGCAAAAAAACAGTTAGAGTGTGCTTTACACCTGTGTAGAGGTCACTTTGGAAATTGGTAAAATATAAAATTAGTAATGGGGTTTTGGGGAGAGGGCTTGGAAGTTTCTAGGATGGTCTGAGACTACTATTTATTTATTTATTTATTTTTAAACAAGGTTTGTCTGATTTTATTTCTGCTCTGTGAAGAACGAAGGTTGCCATAGTTTCAAGGCTCTCTTCTCTGTAGGGCCCCAGTCCTGTGATCTTTATGGCGACCAACTCTGCAGGAGCCAGAGAGAGTCCTTCCCGGGGAGGATGGCAGGAGAGGGTGGAGGGGAGGTGTGGTGGGGACAGAAATCCTGACTGTAAAGCGAGATGTGGGTTTTACAAGTGGAGTGCCCGGCAGCAGCGCTCCTCAGATAAACGTTACTCTCTTGGCTTGGCTGCGTGCTGGCTATTTCTGGCACGCATAGAACTGCAGAGACTGCCTCATAATCTTACTCATCTGCACTGTGGTTTCCTAACGCTGGTCTATTGCTAATCTACAAGGGTTTGGTTTTTTGCAGCGATTAATTTTCTCATAGAAACGGGTACACTACTGCACTTCCCAGACACGAGTCATGGCCTGAGAAACCTCTACTTCCTTGACCCCGTCTGGCTTTCGGAATGTCTGCAGAGGATTTTCAACATCAAGAGCTCCAAGTCTGTAGCTAAGAATGGAGTCATCAGAGCGGAGGATCTCAGGATGCTGCTGGTTGGGACGGGCTTCACTGAGCAAACCGAAGAGCAGTACTTCCAGTTCTTGGCCAAGTTTGAAATTGCACTACCTGTGGCCAACAACAGGTATGTTGATAATTAGAGAGACTTAGCCAAGGTGGAGAAAAATGGCCATTTAATCAGCGGATATTAACAGGTTTTGTCACTTTAAGCGGTTGTCTTGACGAGGATCTTGCTATGAGAAAGTATTTGAGTGCATTAAACAGCATAATGGAAGGCGCCCATCCATTTGAGCTGTATTTCCTGGCATGAGCATCCTTTGGTCCAAACAAGCTAGTTTGAATACTTTCCAAGGCAGGTCTTTGTCCACCCGGTGCATTGAGGCTGGTGACGGGCTCAGCGGCCGGCGCGAGGGGCAGTGACACCGCCGGGGATGTGGCGATGAGCAGGTGGGAGCTGTAAGCGCTCAGCCGGCGCAGCTGCAGCTGGGAGAGGACGTGAGGCTCGTGGCTGCCGGGCCTGAAATATAGATGGGCTGGAGTCATCTGTTTCCAGTGAAAGATCCTCACTCCAGAGTATGGCAGAAAACTTTGGGTAATGAATAATTACGTCAGCCCTGAAAGTCGTAGTAATTATTTCTAGTGAAATCAGGAAAGCGTAGCAATGTGATTTTCTTAATTTTTAGCCTCAGTGGGTGTTGACGGTGAATTGAGGCTGGTGGCGGGCTCAGCGGCCGGCGCGAGGGGCAGTGACACCGCCGGGGATGTGGCGATGAGCAGGTGGGAGCTGTAAGCGCTCAGCCGGCGCAGCTGCAGCTGGGAGAGGACGTGAGGCTCGTGGCTGCCGGGCCTGAAATATAGATGGGCTGGAGTCATCTGTTTCCAGTGAAAGATCCTCACTCCAGAGTATGGCAGAAAACTTTGGGTAATGAATAATTACGTCAGCCCTGAAAGTCGTAGTAATTATTTCTAGTGAAATCAGGAAAGCGTAGCAATGTGATTTTCTTAATTTTTAGCCTCAGTGGGTGTTGATCAATAGTTTTTCTAGAAACGGTCTAGGAAACCTCATTCTCTTTAAATGTTAATGAGTCCTCCTCCCCCCTGCCCCCC
>NW_009259044.1:454507-474914 GCF_000687185.1 Egretta garzetta | reverse complement strand
ATTTTTCTCTCTCCCGTCTGCTTGGCGACAGCCCGTTGTTGCGTTAACGGTGAAACCATAGTTGTATTGCACTTTTGATGTGGCATTTGCATTTCACTTCCTTGCCCTTCCAGGACAGCACGGCTGCATCGCCCTGAGCCTCTCGGGAGCTCTGAATGCCAGCACAAGTGCAGCATTCTCCGCGCTGTCATTATGCCTGTCACTTATCCAGTCCCGGATGCCAACAAATTTTCTCAGGCTTAACACAGATAAAGCAGCAATGTTTCTGCTTAGTCCAAAATGCCTTTTGGACTCCTTGTCACTATCTGCCATTTTTCTCCAAGGCAATTACATTGTCTGTGCCTCGGGAACAAGGAAAGTGCTTTTTCATGGCCTGCCCAATCTTTTTTAGAGCGATCCAAGCCACATTAGCAGAATATTCTTCCCACTGATGGACTGTAGCTATAGCAGGTTGGATTAATTTAATGTACTAGCCAGACACAGAGCAGTTATTTGTTACTGCGCTGCTGCAATTATTGTCTAGATTGCCAGATAGGGTTTCTGTGCAGTCAGTAGAGAAAGCAGCTGCCAGTTTCTGTTCTGAGAGGGTGGATGGGGGCACGTTTCACATATTTTCAAAATTTGCATTGGCTCTTGTTCAAGAGCATCGAATCACCATCTGTATTATAATCCACTATATGGTTGTGATCCAGAAGGATCTCACTGGCCGCCTTATACTCCTAGACCCGTTCTTGGATGTGCTGAGGAAAATTTATTGGCTGTCATATGATGCATCCACTACCTTTATAGAGCAAGAACTTTCAGTTTGATGCGCTCCACTTTTCTGCCTAAGATGCGTGTAATTTAGCTTTGTTCTGCTTGTGGAAATAGGGTTGAAAGTATGACCATTCTGATTGTAATTTATAAGTGATGAGAAATTTTTATCAGTTTCACATTCCAAAGATGTTTCGTGGAACAGATAATTCGATCATGTAAAATGTCATCAGATGTTATGGACTGTGACATATGGAGAGAGCTGTTGTCTAGTGATGGCTGGGTTTTCTGAGCTGATATTTCAGATTTTACAGAATACTGCAGCTGCTAGGGAGAAAATGTGATAGTCTTAAAGCATTGGATTTGGATCCAGCATTAGTTCCAGTTGCGTGTCTAGTCCCTGCCACTGTTATTTTGGTCAAGTCCCTTGGCCATGTGCCTCAATGCTGTCATTAAGCCCATCAACGATGAGCCCCAGATGCTGACACATTTTCTCAAGCTCAACGCTGCTAAATCAGCAGTGTTTCTGCTTATAAGCAAATAAGGGTTTTGATCGTGTAGGCATTGTGGAATGTATTAGGTACATAAGAGTATCACTGTCAAGAGATTTGTTGGCAGGTATTGAGAGCCATAAGCTCATAGTTTTCAAAACAGTTCTAGTCTTCCAAAAGGCTTGAGCTTCCCAAATACTAAAGATCAGGACAAATAAATATTCTGTGCTTACTGGGAGATCTGAAAAGAATTTGAAAACTATGTGGTCCTCTACACATAGGACCTCTAACATAGCTCTGTTACTTCTGACCGGTCAGATTCGGATGGCACTGAGTCTCCTCCATGCTTGGGCAAAGAACTTAATAACCTGACTGCGGGAGCAAGACACGTGATCTCTCTGCTGGCATCAGTCTGGCAAAGGGAGCTCTCGCCCTAGGCATTTGTCAGGGATGTGGTAGGGAGTCCATCAGCTGCAGAATGGTGCAGCAGGAAACCCTGTCATTCTGGTCCATAAGATGCTCTCGTTCTGGGATTGGGATGAGAGCCGGAGCAGTCCAGTCCCTGCAGCCTGTAGCTACCTCATTGCCACCTCCCGCGACACCTCCTCTCCCCACCTTCTGGACTTACTGAAGCTGAGCTGCTGTAGGTTGGTTCTGCATTTACCTTCTGTTCCACATAGGAGCACAGCTGTAATTCTCTGCTTACTACCAGACAGAGTAGTAAAGATACCAAAAAATGAGTCCCAGCATCACAGCTCTTCTAATGGCTCTTGTATTTTAATGCATTTAATTTGTGATTACACAAATGTCCTGCTCATTACATCAATTTTAGCCCCGTCCAATAGCCCTGGCTGAATTATGTAATGTCTGTTTTGCCTCTGCTTGCTTCCATAGTGTCAATTAATTTCTTCATGTATTGCTGCAGCACCTTTAGTCTAAAAGCTTTTTTATTTGCAGTAGGCTGTGCCATTAAAAATCTCTTTGGAGACTGAATCGCCTTATTATCCAGTAACAATGTACTCACTGTTACAAGCTGTAGCTAAAATTTGAGCTGTTGAATTTGATGTGTTTCAGCTACCTCCTCCCTCATCTGCTTCCTACTAAGCCAGCATTAGATATCCATGGGCTCTGCCACCAGACCACAAACACAGTCCAGAGGGTCTTCAAGATGAGTTTTGTCCCCGTTGGCTTTTGGCAAAGATTCATAGCCCGAATGCTAATTAGCCTGGCGGAGATGGACCTCCAGGTAGGTTACTCTATCTCTCTGCAAGCAAAAGAAGACAGCTAAAGTTGTTCAGTATAAGCGTAGGTGGGTGTCTCTTCGCATCCAGCTTGCTTCAGTCACAGGCTTCAATAACATTATTTGAGTAAATAGGGAGAGGTGAGACTCTGCAATCAAAATCTGATTCTGTTTTCACAGTAGGTGTCATTTAGAACAACAAATTGGCACTGGGGAAGAAAGCCTGCGTTCTCCATGGCCTCTTTATAACATGATCCCCTGGAAGGTCTCAGTACCTCCAGCATCTTCCAGTTACAAGTAATTGGAGTTCTGTCCGCGGCTCTTGTCCATGACCATTCCACTGGGCCAGACTCGGCTCACATCATTTGCCAGTGGAGATCTGGAATAGTTCCACCCAAGTCATCTATCTGAATCTATATGGGTTTAAATGAGAAGACTGTTACAGGACTGTTGCCATAATGGGTGCAAGCAGGCACCCTGTTAGTGCAAGGGGTATGCATATCATTAAAGTAGCTTTTGTAAGGTTTTGAAAGCTAAGTGAATTTTGATGTTGTTACAGTCCATATTTTTGCAGCAGCTTATATCTGAAAATATAGCCCTGCTGGAAATGGTAATAAATACTTGCAAAATATTTTTAGTACTACTGTGGTATCTTCTTAACAGCTATCCATTTGAACTGCGTTCTGTCGTTGATGTACAGAACATGGAAAACATGATACCTGGGTTTGGAAGGTCCTCTGTGTTCCAGGCTTCTCAGACCATGTAATGACTTTACCTGTTTTAACGGGCTGTCCCGGCAACCCCTCGCTTCCATCCTCATGGGCACTACATAACCCTAGAGCACCTTTGCTAGGGACCTCATCCAGTCCTCACTGAAGCAAATGGAAAGGATCCCAGGCGTCAGACCCGTCTGGAGACGGGTACAATGAGTACAGTGGAGTTCTGCAGATTTAAGTCTTTGGTGATTTTAAAACAAAAATACATTTTGCTCTAAGTGCTGGTTTGAAGTGTCTTGGAGAAAAGCCATCTTCCTCCCACTGAGGCAGGTGGAAAAGTTAACTCTCTACATTGAGGGCAGACTTCATCATTCACTAGAACATTTAGCTCTTCTTTAGGTTTATAAGACTTTAGCAAATGTGGAATTCATATAACAAATGTCACAGTTACAGAATTAACTTTGCTGGTATGAAATGGTTCCTTTTTGAGTGGCATGAAAAATATTTCCATTGCTGCAAAACCAGCTTTTACTGTATATATTTTCATTCCATTGCAAGATATTTTTTTTATGAGCACAAGTTGCTCTTTAATGGAAAAGATACGATAGCACCCGTGAAGGCCAGAAAAAGAAGTCACCTTTTTGCTTGATTAAAACCAACATCCTTCGGAGACATTTCAATAATTAATGATTTTCATGCTTTTCTGCTTGTTTCAGCTTTTTGAAAACAAGAAGAACACCAAGACAAGGAACAAAAAGGTGACCATCTACAGCTTCACAGGCACTCAAAGGAACCGCTGCAGCACGTTCCGAGTCAAAAGGACTCACACTGTTTACTGGCAGGAAGGTCTGTTCGTTACCTTTGATGGAGGCTATCTTAGGTAATTTGTGTTCGTAATGCAGCATGCGTGACAGGGGACTAATAGAGTGTATGAAACCCATCACCTGAATGGAGATGAATGGGCCTGACTCATGCTATATGCTCACTCGTCAGTAGAAGAGGAGGCTCTTCTAACAGACATAATTCATCGGGTAACAACTGGTGACAAAAATGATGAATACCTGATTGTTTGGCAGTTCTGAATACATCAACCTTATGTGTTATTGCAGCCACAAATGGGAAGAGGCCTGAAAACAGTAAGTGATACTCAGAGCAGAACTCTTTGCCAGCCTAAAATCATGCATTTTCACGTGCAAAGATTTCCTTACGTTAGTGAGTTTTCCACTGAATCCTAAAACTTCACCACTGTGTGGCAGTAATCCAGATCAATGGAGGTGCTTCTGTGCTATTCAACTGCGTGCCACAGGGACCATGGCTAACTGGTTTAAGATGGCCAAGGCAGAGCGTCCACTGGCTGCAAGCCTGAAGGAAACCTACTGTCCACAGTCTTTCACAAATGCAGAGAGTAGGCAGCCAACTAAGACTTTCATCTTTGTAGTATCTGCAGATGCATTTGCTCTTCCAGTCCCTGGCACGATAGGGAGGAGCCATTGGTGCTGTTGCATGGTTGGAGACCAGAAGGGCACAGTGACTTTTCCTGAGTTCATCTAGGCAGTCTGCAGCTGAGCAGACACTTGGACCCAGACATTGCAAATCACAGGCTGGAAGCCTTGATTCTGGACCATGGTGGTGGTCATACTCTTATCTTCCCGTGTACTTCAGGGAGTTACAGAACTCAGCTCTTTGTATTAAAGGATTTGTTTGGTTTGGGGCTTTTTGTGGGAATTGCACAAAAAATGTTATGTCGATAGACTTTTCCAAACAGTTTTTGGAAGTTTGATGATGATGATGATGGTGATTATTATGGCACTAGAGTTTTATTACTGATTTTTAAAACTCCTAACCCTCCATCTTTCTGCATGGGGCATTTCTGTCAAAACTCTCCATCGTACTCAGTTCATTTAGGCCAGAGTTTTCTCTGGGTCTGACCTTCCGTAGCATTGACCCATTGTGAGCAACTGGCACTTCTGTGCAAGAATTCTCTTCTGAAAGTCATTTGCAGAACAGACGGAACTGAAAATCACCCTCAAAGCTAGATTGCTTTTTATTTTGATGACTTACGAACGACGTGTTATGATGTTACTCAGGTTTCCTGCGAGAAGGAGAGTTTGTTGACACTGATACTTCACAAAAGCTTCATGTGGCTCTCTTTTGGCTTTCTTACACAGCGTCGAGTCTTCTGATGTGAACTGGAAAAAGAAAAAAAGTGGTGGAATTAAAATCATTTGCCAGTCAGAAGTGAGAGACTTTTCAGCAATGGCGTTCATCACAGATCATGTCAACTCTTTGATAGACCAGTGGTTTCCCGGTAAGAGAACTACTGTAATTTTCTGTGCAGTATTATGTCTTTTTAACAGAAGGTTCTTTGACGGAGCTCTCCAGGTGCACAATATTGTGTGTTAATTGAAGACCCCTCAGGCTCTGACAGTCTCAAGCCAATAAAGCTTGAGAAAAGCTGATAACCTGCAGACAGATCAAGATTATTTGCCAGCACACCTTGGTCTAGACATTCCATCTTTCAGTCACAGCAAGCACAGGTGAAACATTACAGTTCCAACAGGACCTGCTTCCGTAAGAGCTCAGGAGATTCTTCCAGTGCTCACAGCAGGGACAGGATTTGGCCCAAACTATTTGGCACTGTCCCTTGATGGCAGAACTCGTTTTGGCATCAGCTGGGATCAGCACTTGCCCACCGTTTCTAACACCCTATAATTTATGAAATTGTGATGTGGGGGGCATGAGTGAATGTGACACCAAGGACTCTCTGCCAAGGTAACTTCCTTGACTCCTGCAGCTGTTTTTCCTGTGATCAGCACAGATCCTGCTGTTACCCAGCGGGCTGTTTGCAACCCCAATACACTTTGTTTAAAACCAAAACAAAACCTGAACTGTTCTTTGTTGTCCCACACTGGTCTAGAAGATGGTGCCAAAATCTCTTAATTGGAGGCGCTCTGGAGGAAACAGTTGTGCACTCTCACGTATTCATGTTCTGTGTGTTATGAAGATAAAAGAAGATTTTATTTGCCTTTGGATTAAAATAATGATAACATTGATCGCTGGAGCTTGAGAGGAGTCGTGAATTCAAAGGCTATGGCTTGTATTCACCCTGCCAAATTGTAGACATTTAACGGAGCCTGTCACCCCAAAATCCCTCTGTAGTTAGTGGCAGAGGTGTGAACCTCCCAAAGGTTTAGTCTTGGTAGAATCCACGTTTGCCCCGGAGAGGCTGAAAACATTGCTCACAAGGGAGCCCACAGTAACTCTGTTCCTGACTTGGGTGCTTGCTCCCAGCCTGCACCTGAAGTGCGCAGCCCAAGCGCAGCGTGCCGTGCCTCCCGCTCCACTCCCATTCCCATTCCCATGCCATCCCATCCACCTGAAGCCATCTGGCAGCTTGCAGTCTTGCAAAGCAGACGTGTCCAGAGCTGCTGGGCAACCTCAGCGCTGCCATCCTTCTCCTGCACGGTCATGCCCTTCAGGGTACGCAGTGATCCCTCTGTGCAGCTCACACATAGACACCCAGCAAGTAGGAGGTTCTCTCCGGTGCCTTATTCATATACTTCTCATTTCTACTGGTCCTGAATATATTTTCTTCGCAAGCCTGTGTGTTCCCCATGACCCAAGCAGAGTAGCTGGTATGTTAACAGTCCTGTCTCCCCAGGGCTGTCCCTGCTATCTGTGTATACTTTGCCATTTGTGTATACTTTATAGCTATTTTCTTATCCCAGTCAATACACTGCAGTAAAATGCCGCTTTCATGAGCTTGACCATTTTCAGCCAGTGGATCCAGGTGGTGGCTCTAGACATGTGAACGCACTAGGAGCTGCTGTTCTTTCTCAGTTTGTGTGGGTTACGTTGTTTTCTGTTTGCTTGCTTGCTTTGAAGCGCTCACGGCCACCGAGAGTGATGGCACGCTGCTGATGGAGCAGTACGTGCCCTGCCACATCTGTGCAGCTTCCAAGCCGGAGGAGAATGAGTGTGGTGAGAAGGTGGAGGACGCGCAGTACTTTAACATGGAGGACTGTGTCCTGACTGCCATTGAACTGGACTACATCACGTGTCCTAATCACCCTCACATCCCCGTTTCTCTCCAAGAGCTGGTCCCAGAGCTTTTCATGACTGATTTTCCTGCCAGGTAATGTTATTTGATAGCCTTTGCTTACATTTCAGTGTACCTATGTAATTCGGTTGGATTTTTTTCCAAAGTCCCCTCTGCTAGAGGAACATACTGACCACGGGAGATAAATTCATCCACTCTCAATCTCTGCTCTGGCAGTTCATCCTAAACTGCACTCCTGGTGGTCAGCACACTTGCTTAGACAATTGTCATGTGCTGACCCAAGTCGTCACTTTGGGGGGTCCTCTGAGATCACCGTGGTGCCATGTGAAAGCCCCTTTTTAAAGCCACAGCTGACCTGCATTGCCCAACACTCTGGCCAGGGCTTTCTGTAGTTGGAGTCTTTCTGGGATCCCAGAATGGAGATTTTAATATGGGATAAACCAAAAGAAAGTGCTGCTGCGTCATGAGATTGGCACTGAAATCGCCTTTAGTTTCGAAGAGCCTGTGGGTGAGTGAATTTATATACGCACCACTAGAGAATTCACACTGAGTCGAGGCTCCTGCTTGGCTGAGGGCTGTTGGATGTGTTGTAGTAGTGTGGCAGTCCTGAACAGCTGAAACAGCTCTTCCCTACCCATAGCAGCCCTGCCAAATCTTTAAGCTGCTTAACTGCATTCCCAGATGGGTTCAGTCTTACACCCCTTCTTACTTAGCGTGCAGAGCAGAGACCTCCTGACAGCAGGCAGGAGAGGAGAGCCGTGTCTCGTCTGGTTCGCGCTCTCTCAGACCTTTCTGTGCCCGATGAAGAGCCGTGAGACCTCTAGACCAAACCGTGTCCCCTTGGCTGCTGTCAGAGCTTTCTGTGCTCCCACTGGCCCCTGTGTGCCTTTCTGGGGGTCATTTTGCTGGCAAACGCCCCATCGGCTCGTCACGGCAGCCCTCCTCGCAGTGCTATCTCCCAGAGATTTATTAGACGGGTGCGAGGCGAGTGGAGATGTTTGAAGTGTGAACAGCTGTAAAAGTAGTCTCTGGAAGAGTGGGGAAATGATGAATTGCAGCCTGGGAACCGTAAGCTGATTTGAATAATCAGGTTTCAGAGTGTGGGGCTGTTCATAAACATCCTGTCCTGCCTCAGCGGAGAAAAGAGGAACAGGAGGTAAATGAAGCAAAAAAATCATTAGTACAGATAAATGGTACAAATATCTGTACCTGTGTCATCTGCTTGGAAAAGGAGCTTATGATCTTTCCAGATCTATTTGATTCTTGTGGGATAAATTAATAAGAAGCCTTTTTTGCTTATTTGCCCAAGTTCCTTTTTTCTGCGAGAAATCTATTGTACATGAGCCAGCATAGAGCACATTGAGATGGCCAAGGTAGTTTAGGTGATCCAGTCCTCTCAGGAGATAAGGCAAGAACCTATGAGGGATTTGTGAAAATGGAAATCACATTGCAAATAGGAATTCACAATGTCTTTGAAACTTTTAATTAAAAAGCCCCAATCTCTTCTTGGCAGACTGTTCCTGGAAAATAGCAAACTGGAATGCAGTGAAAATGAAAACAATGTTCTTGGCCAGGGTGGAAGTGGGACCATTATATATCGGGCACGATACCAAGGAAAACCGGTGGCTGTGAAGAGATTTCAGATTAAAAAATGCAAGGGTTCTCCCACGTCAGCTGCAGGTACAGTACACAGAATCGGCATCGGGAATAGGCTCTTGCAGTCTGCGATCCCAAGCTAAGGCCAAAGAGCCTTCGCTCTCCAAAGTGCTGGCAGCACCTCTTTAAATACAGATTTGAAATATATAGCAAAATTTATATGTTTCTGTGGAGGAGGATGCATCTTAAAGAGTCCTTCACGAAACCGCTTGTAGCGATGGAAGTTCAGTTGGACTCGATCATCTTAAAGGTCTTTTCCAATCTAAATGATTCTATGATTCTATTTGGTCTCTTCTCCCAGGTAACAAGCGATAGGACAAGAGGAAACGGCCTCGAGTTGCTCCAGGGGAGGTTTAGGTTGGACATTAGGAAAAATTTCTTCACAGAAAGGGCTGTCAAGCACTGGAAGGGGCTGCCCAGGGAAGGGGTCGAGTCTCTGGGGGTTATTTAAAAGCCGGGCAGACGAGGTGCTCCGGGACATGGTTTAGTGGTGGGATGGCAGGGTTAGGGGAATGGCTGGACTTGATGATCTTAAAGGTCTTTTCCAACCTAAATGATTCTATGATTCTATTCTGTGATTCTAAGTCATTGGCACTGCAGGAAACTTCTCTCCTGCAGGTCAATGGGTGGACTCACAAGGTGCCAAGGCAGAGCTCTTGATTGGGGTGGAAGGCAAGATTTCACCTCCTGTTCCCAAGCTATTTGGCAATGAGAAGTGTGGATTTGCATAGGTTTGCACTAAGGACTTGCGAGTCTCCACCTTTGAATAAGCCTTTTACTCCATCTGTGCCAGCAGCTACAGAAAGCAAATTGGAAATCCTGCTCAGCCTGCCAGCTCCTCCAGGCAGGGACAGGCTCTCGTGCTGCATGTGCCGGCTGTCGAGCACAGGTTTCCAGCAGAGCCTCAGTCCACGGACAAAGGGAAGGGAAAGTGCCTCCCTTCCCTCCTTGTTAGGGAAGGATGCAGTGAGCCCCTGAGCTGTGGAAGAGGCCAGCTGCTGTCCCAGTGACAAATAACCTTCAGAAAGACCAGACTTGCCTGAGCAGCCTGTGGTGTCCCATGGCAGAAGGACCATTACTGTGAAGGGTCCCTCTTCTGGCAGGGAAGTGAGGGGAAGAGTCCTTCCACCAAAGAGGCTGCAGTGTGACATCCACACCCAGAGAGTCCCTGCTTTAAAAAGCACAGCATGAGTTTTCCAAAATCATCCAGGTGATAGATATATGGGAACGGTGTGTGCCAGACACGCTCAAGGCTGCTGTTAAAGGACCAAGGGAGCACTTGCTGCTGTATATATATCCTGCTTATAGCCCAGGTCTGTTAGTGGCTCATGCATCAACATGAGGATGCAACTTAAAACCTTGCTGTTGGCATAACCCCACGAGCTGCCTTCCTCCTGCAGCATTTGCTCAGTGATTAGCACCTTCCAAAGAGTTTCTGACTTGGTTTCTCAGCTGGGGAGTAAGAAGAGGGTGGTGTGTCTTGCCAGATACCATGCTGAAACACCTGAGAGCCATGGATGCCATGAAGAACTTCTCCGAGTTTCGCCAGGAGGCCAGCATGCTCCACTCGCTGCAACACCCCTGCATCGTCTCCCTCATTGGCATCAGCATCCATCCTCTCTGCTTTGCCCTAGAGCTGGCCCCGCTGGGCAGCCTCACCACCGTATTGTCTGAAAACTCCAAAGGTAAAACCAGGGTCTCCCTCCTGGGAGAGCTCGCTCTCCGAGTCACGGTAGTGACAAATGGTCAACAACATTTAAATTACTGCTTCATTTACTGAAGGGGATTTTTTTCCAGACTAGGGGAAGTGGGAGGGATGGAATGGCTCTTAAACTATGCCTTTGGGAACCTAGTAAAAATTGATGCTCAGGATTTTCAAAACTACTTTGGAGACCTGGATTTTCAATTTCTCTGCAAATTTATAAGAAGTGCATCTCACTTCAGTGCTGCGTGGGTAATGCTGTGTTCTTTCCCTTGCAGATGGGTGTCTGGCACTCTCAATTCTCTCATAATTATCTGTATTTCTGTCGCTGTCAAATGAATG
This sequence comes from Egretta garzetta, assembly GCF_000687185.1. Lineage (NCBI taxonomy): Eukaryota > Metazoa > Chordata > Aves > Pelecaniformes > Ardeidae > Egretta > Egretta garzetta. Next base: position 463,954 of record NW_009259044.1, on the reverse strand, counting down.
ACGCCAATTCCAAGATAGGTGGAGGCCATCTGACCTTCTTGGCACCTTGGCTTTGTGTCAACTTTCAGTCAAACAGTAATTTTCACCAGAAGATACAGGGGTCTAGAAGTGAAAGGGTTTAAAAAAAGGATCTAATAGAACTGTCAGGCGCATATAGTAACAAGAACAGTGTCATTTCGTATCGTGGCATTGAGTGATGTTTTAAAAGGTTGTTAGTTATTGCTTAAAAAAGAAAGAGAAAGGCGGGGGGGGAGAGGGAAGCAGTTATTGCAATTTCAAGAACTGAAGACAGGCTGTTCCTTTGTGCCAGGGTCTTCCTTTGTGCCGCTGGGACACATGCTGACACACAAAATAGCGTATCAGATTGTAACAGGCCTCGCCTACCTGCATAAGAAGAACATCATCTTCTGCGACCTGAAGTCGGACAATATTTTGGTGTGGTCCCTGGACGTCAAAGAACACGTCAACATCAAACTCTCTGACTACGGCATCTCCCGGCAGTCGTTCCACGAAGGCGCGCTTGGTGTGGAAGGCACGCCGGGCTACCAAGCTCCTGAGATCAGGCCTCGCATAGTCTACGATGAGAAGGTAAGCGTGGTGTATCCATGGGCGCAGTGGGTGGCCGGCTTCATGCATGGGGCTCGATTCCCTTATACGTGCATGGTGTGCACCATGGCATTCCTCGCTCTCCTCTCCACCCACCAAGGGAAGTTTGCCCTGGCTTTTTCTCTCTGTTTCTGGCTCTAGGTTGACATGTTCTCATATGGGATGGTCCTGTATGAGCTGCTGTCTGGTCAGCGGCCTGTGTTAGGACAACACCAGCTCCAGATTGCAAAGAAGCTGTCTAAAGGGATCCGTCCTGTTCTTGGGCAGCCGGAAGAGGTGCAGCTATATAGGATGCAGGCACTCATGATGGAGTGTTGGGACACTAAGCCAGAAAAGGTACAAGACAACCCTCCTGACCGGTGTTTTCTGATCGTGTAGCTACAGGGATCTGGCAGCCTTCTTCACACAGGAGAGCTAGGCTTGCTCTCAGTACAGCAGAACAGCTCAGTTGCCCATTTACCCCTCCTGCTGATATGACTTAGAACTTCGATTGACTTAAATGAGAGTTTTATGAACGAGGCTGTGGCAGATTGGTGGCCTTAGACATCTGCAGTGACATGAAGGTCCCTTGACGTCAGTGTCAGTTAAGCTATTGATTTCACCAGGGCAAGATGTTACCCGTAATTTCCAGAAACAGCCACAATATCATGCTGTGAGTGTAGCTGCGAAGACTTCAAAACCCCAAGATTATAAGAGGCGGTATGAGGAAGAAAAAAGTTCAAAGAATGAGGAAAGGATTATGCTGCATTACGTTTTTCACTAATTGCAAGTTGGCATTTCAGAGCTTCTGTCCTTCAAACAAAGGTCAGCTTGGCTCACAAACAGCTAGACGCTGTCATGGCAGCGGGTCAGCTTCCAAAATTCATAAACCTGAAGAAATTAATCAATGAAATGTGTAGGAGAAACACAGACCAAACCATGGAAGTACAGAAGAGGTTTGTCTTCAGTGCCTGGGGTACGAAGGATGCTAAGAACCGAGCAGGTGGGATTTATAAGGAGAATTTGGTGTAGATTTGAGAAAGCAGAAGCATTTATTAAAGAAGTCCTACTTTTTGGTTCTCTAGCTTTAATAAATAATGATTATTATGATTCTTTTATTTCATCTGGACCTCCAGCTCTGGTGTGACGTTCGTCTTTCTCCTTTCCTTTCCCCACAGCGTCCGTTGGCCATTTCTGTGGTAGGACAGATGAAAGATCCTACCTTTGCAACATTTATGTACCTGCTATCCTGTGGGAAGCAGTCTTCCTTCTTCTGCTCCCAAGGACAGGAGTACACCGTGGTGTTCTGGGATGGGAAGGAAGACACCAGGTGAGAGGGCTCATATTAGCAATCTCTTCCTTTTGTTCTTTTTTTCTTTTTAAGTAAAAATCCTTCAGCGTCTTCACTTGTGCCTCTGGGAGGGAGGTAAAGAAGGTGAAAGTGAGTTTGGGTGAATGCCAAGGATACGGTGAACACTGTTTTCCCAAACTCTTTTAATTGGGAACAGTGGTTGCTTTATAAAGGATATTTAATGAGCTTAACTCTGCTTCAGTTAATATGAGGAGAAGATTAGGGCAGTGTAATGATTCACACACACAGGATGGAGCATTTGCACATGAGAACAGACGTGTTCTGCCTTTCCTAATGAGGCCATTTAACACTAAACCTTTCCTAATTGAGACTGCAGTTCCATCTCTGTTCTGCAAAGCAATTAAGCACATGCTTAAATCCTATTGAAATCATCAGGAGTTAACCACATGCCTGAAGCTGTGTGTGCATCCAAGTGTGCACCGCCAGCAGAATGTGTGCTGTACTGGGCAGGCATGTGCTCTAAATGTTATTAAATTGCGACTGAGATGATGGTATTTTGCTCAGCCACATGTGACGCATGGCTAGTTAGGTTTATTTCTGTGGATGTGACTGGTTTTTATAGCCCAAATCTTCTTTGGAAACGTTCACAAACCGATCTGAATTTTATATGCATGCGTTCATTATTTGTAACCATTAACCTAATGGGAACGGCACATGATTTGTTCATGAGCGATCGGCTTTGCTCTTTGCGGTGCCTGGTCAGTCGTTCAGTGCAGAGAGTGTAACTCTTCCTGCTAAAACTGGTGAAGCACATGGGACTCACAGATGTATTTTGAATAGGTGGATGTTGGCCAAATATTCACAGCAATATATCTCAGCGAATCTGCTTCCTGACTGGACAATCCGCTTGCTGGAGACTGCTGAATAACAAATTACTTATGTGACAGATTTCAGGATCTGTAATTGCCTGTGCCACAGTTGGTGAAACATCTGGGGCTCGCAGATGTGGTTGTGAATATCCAGTTATTGTTCACGCACCCAAACCCCGTAAACTTCCCCAAACAAACAAAATCCTCTTAGTTACAAAAATATTAATTAGTCATGTTGATAAATTACTTTACTGGGTTACAGATCTTTGTTCTTATTTGAACGAATCGCGCTCTTCTGCTCATGTACCAGAATAAGTAATGAAGCCAGATAATACTGAGGCAGTGAACTTGGAGAGCAAGCCCGTATTCTCTTGAGAACCTAATGGGCAAGATGGGCTAAGACCTCCCAGCTATTAATTACTGCTGTTCAGCTGGAGCTGCTTGTCTCGCAGCTGAATTATAGTAACAGACCACGTAAGTTCTCCTAATCCATTTCCGCGCAAAGCCAGATAGCCAGGTTTAAATCTTCACAGAAGCAATTGCATATCTGCCCCCTGAGGAAGAGCTGTGGCACATCTGTATTTCTCTTCCTTTACGAAGACCGTTTGGAGGGGTGGAGAGTCTTGCGGTCGTGTGAAGGCTTGGCCAAAAGTGCCGAGTACCGTCCCGTAGCGGTTTGCAGCCCAAATGTCGGCTATCGGAAACTGTTCTGTGCTCCTTTCAGAAACTACACGGTGGTGAATCCGGAGAAAGGAGTCATAGAAGTGGAGAGGATGAGCTGCCCAGGAATGAAGCTGTGCTGCCAACTAAAATTTCAGAATGCCCTCTGGGCTGCCACGGAGGTGAGCGTTCGCCCCGCTCAAGAGGGGGCCTCGTTAGAAGAGGCACAAACGAAGAGAAAGAGCCAATTAAATTAGTAAAGCTAAGAGCATTTGAGACAACGGGCGCCTCAGATGGGCAGCGCGACTTTGCATCTGCGGTCTCCGGGTGTGTGGTTTCTGCCTGTTCCTTAGCTGCTACCTGGATCAAAATCGTGCCTCCCGATGGTCGAAGCGACCGTGGGAACCTCGACTTTCCGAGGCGAAACTCTCTGGATTGTAGCGTATCTGTGCCCAGGGTTTCATCTGGGAAATGTCCTTATCTGTAGGCGATAAAGGGAAGCAGTGAAAGAAACCACGCGTTTAAGGGTGGGGTTTTGAAAGAGGCCCAAGGGATTTGAAAAGTTGGTGGGAAAATGGGTACCCAAGTTTTGTGTTCACCGTGGAAAACTGCAGCTAAAAAAATAAGAGAGAGCATGTCTGATTTATTCTCAGAGCCCCATCCGCTCCTCCGAAAGGGCTGTGTTAAGTTTCAGCCGGTTATGACACAGTCGTTTGACACAAAACAAACAAAAAATAGCTAAAACAAATTGAAATGTCCCTGAAGCTCAGTGTTTTAGAGAGAGGAAGAAAGGCCACACTTGTTGAATAAATAATTTGTGTTGGTTAATTCACCCTACCCCAGCATGGATGCCGGAGCCGAGTGAGAGTACAGATCTTTTTTTCCCTGTAGGAAAATAAGATATTTTGGGCTTTTCTGTCCCCAAATTGAAAAGTCAAGTTCAAATATTCCTATTTCTTCATAACAAGTAATACAGAAAAATTCCAAGTCAGAAATCTTACAGCATTTTACATCCATCTTTTTGATCAAAATGAAATGCGTTGCCGTTCCCCAGGCTGGGGGCTCTAGGTCGGTCTAGTAGATTTATGAGGTGTAGAGCAAGCGTAATTCCACATACGATATAATTCTAGCTGTCCTTGAATTGACAGATTAATGCAAAATAACATACAGCATGTTTCAATTCTCCTGACACGTTTGGGGTTGGGGGGGAGAGTCCCTTTATTTTTGGAAGATTTTTAAAAATTAAAAAACCCAACAGAGTCAGGGTTGTCAAATGCTGCTTTTAGATGCGGTGATAGAACAGCTATAGAGGTGATTTTGGTGGATTTTGGATAGTGCATGTACTGCCCACAGCTCGTTCTGGGGAAGGCAGTACCTGCCTTCTACCCGCAGACAAAGCAAACGCTCTCCAGGGGAAACAAAGAGAAATCCAGGCTTTGGATATCGAAAAATACAAGTAAAAACTGGTTTGGGAACCAATTTGATCTTGTTTGTGTATCAAAATGTGAAAAGCATGGAAGATGATTGAAATTTATGGGATTTTATGTGCTCTTTCACAGGACCAGAAGATTTCTGTGTATGGGTTGCAGGGCATGTGTCCTCTGAAGACTCCGCAGAAGGGTTTAGACACTCCTGCTACCGTCAGCTGCTTTCTCGTCATGCCTGTTGTCAAAAAGGTAAGGAAGGACCTACAGAAAAAAGGGACCTTAGTGACACTAAGACATCTGCTGCCGGGCCGAGCTGCCAGAGCCTGCATGGCTTGTCACTAGTGTTGAAGGACTTTGCAATGCCCAGGAACATTTTGGCAGTGCAAGGAGAAGGTTTCCAGGTCCTTGTGCCTCTGCCAGAAGACAGAGGTGTGGGCAAGAACCTGAGGCAGGGGACCAAGGCTGGCACTTCCAAGCCTGCTGGGAAAACAGTCAAAATAGATCAAATTCCTCTGCAAGGAAGTTTTCCAGCTGTGTTTCCACATCACTGGAAGACAAGGTTTAGGCTGATCAAGCAAAGTGGAGAGGACATGAAACAATAATTAGAGATTCGTTAATTGCTAATGAGGGACTTGGGTATATCCTAGCTCTTGTGCCCTCTCTTTGCTTGGCGTGTGTGTGTGCTGTCGGTGGTGTGCGCAGTCGTCTTTAAATATCCCCTGGGCTCAGCCACACTTCTTCTTTGGGTTGGAATGAGAACACTTAGATCATCCAGCTCTTAACAGGTAATATGGGTAATTACTCTTAAGGTAATAACAAAAGTTGCATATGATCTGTCTAGTTCTGGAATTGCTGACATCCAGTTAACTGGCAAGAGAACTCTGACATGACTGCCTATTGCGGGCAAGTCTTGGGAGATGTATAAAAACTGTTTTCAGGCTAAATTACCTCCGGTTTGCTTACAGCCACCTCAAGTAAAAACATATAATTACGTTCCAACGTTATTGGTAGCTGTGTAGTTTTTGCAAATGCCAGCAGACTGGTATGTGTCTAAAAGCTCAGTATGGAGCAGCTGTCGGAGCGACGGTGGAGCTGGTTTATACCACATGCCCGTTATTGCCCATTTCTGGCTCGTTTGCTCGGACTTCTGCATGGCTGCAAACTGAATGCGAGGCAGATGGTTGGTGTAAGGTGTACTGCTTCGTTTCCAAACATGGTGTAAGCAGGACTAAAGTAGGGCAGAGATGCAAAGTTGGCACCGGGATGAATTTCACCCGCCGGGGAGGCTGCATCTGTCAGCTTTCTTTGGCTCCCAGACCTGCAGCGTTTCTCTGCCGGGGAGTTTCATTTCTGGTGTGTAGGGCAAATTTCTTTTTCATGTTGCCTGAGGTTCTGTCCAGGACGGTCGAACGAGTCTTTCACTTTCAGCTTTTCCACTGTCATACAGCTTGCAAAGCCATTCCTCAGGGGTTACGAGTGGCTTTATGTCTCCTGGTTTCTATTTTCAGTTTGTGGCTTGCCTAGAAAATGTCATAAATAATGCCAGGCCCTACAATAGTAATATTGAGTCTAGACACCTCCCTTCCTCCCCCGACCCTACCCAACCTTCCAGAAATCCACATCCCTTCGGCACACTCCTTCTCACTTTATTGCACTTACTTTTTCCTCTCTCCTTTCTATGAATGAGTTTGGCAGTGAAATGGCCAGAGCAGCAGCCATAGGGATGTGCAGACCAGGTTGGCGAGAAGCTAAACTGTTTTTCGAAACAGCCAGTTCTTCCAACAAACCTAAGTGTGGAAAGCTTACACTTGTCAAACTCACTGTACGGCGCAGCGAGCTCGGTCGGAGTTATCCCACAGTCGTCATTGTCCAGCGGAGAAGGGAATTGCTCGCATCTCCCTGGGAAGAAGGCCTTTAGCTGATGAGATGTGAGGTAACTAGCAGGCAGAGAATTGCCGAGGGATGTTGCTGGGAAAGGGAATTCTTTACGACTGCCTTGGGAAGGCTGATCCAAAAGAAATAGTTTCCAAAACTTGGTTTCTCATCCAAGGGAAGCATCATGGAAATTTAAAAGCAGCAGAGAGGGGCCCAGAATCCAAAACTCGCCCGCCAAGGAAAAGTCTTGTACAAATTAAGCTTTTTTGTTGCGTGCTTTCTGTCACCAGTATCATTGTTTTTGGCAAACAATAAAAATTTCAGTAAATTTCCTTTCAGAAAAAAAAAAATAAATAAAAAACCCCAAATAAGCGAACAGGTTAAAAAGAGCAAACCAAGATGCTTTCTGAATTGGTTTGCAGGATTCTTACAAAGAGATGTTGAGGGAGAGAGACATTTGAATGGATGCAAGCCTCTGGCCTCTTGGAAAAACCTGGAACACACGAAAACAAAAGCTGCATTTAAGGGCTGCAGCCTGCCGCGGCGTTCGCTGCCAGCAGTGCCAGAGCCTGCGGGGAAGAGAGGAGGAGGTGACCAAGGCTGTGGTGTCATTTTTTAACCCTGCTCAGAGCAGCCGCCCCGACGGCTCCGAGCCTTGCGCTGTCCTTAGCTGCAAGGACAGGACGTCTGGAGCCAGCGCATCCCCTGCACATCGCATTCCGTCACAGCCCCGCGCGGAGCCCTTCCTCCCTGGCACGGTGGGGCTTCTGGCAGGACGGAGACTTCAAATGCAGTTTTGTTGCTGTGTGTTTTTGTTGGCTCTCCGTGGAGCCCAAATGTTGAAAATGAATTCTGAGAAAGTTACTTAAGGTTTCTGGAGGCTGCTGCCCTGCCTGCCTTTGGTCACTGTTGTAATACCCTAATTCGGAGAGTTTTGCCTCGCTGCCCGGCTGCACCGGCTCCTAATAAAGTCTGGTGAGTGGGTGGCACCCGGGGGTGAGCGGCCTTTGCCATGTTCTTCTGTGAAATGGGTCGCTCCCTCGTCTTGGTCAGGCGAGGGATGGCAGGTTGAGGGCATTTCTCAGCATTCCAGTTCTTACTCCTCATTTCTTAAGCAGAGAGATAACAACAGTGGCTGGCTAGAAACGGGTCCCGATAGCCAAGGCAGTGAGTAATAAGTGCCCCAAAGCATAAAATATCTTCCAGATTTGCTTGCACCATCATGCTGTTCCAGACAGGCTAGAATTTGGCAGTCGGTATTATGGGTAAAGCTGGGTGGGGATCACTGACGCAGCTCTGCCCGGTCATGGTGCCGATTGCTCAGCGCCGGGGAAATTTGGCCTATGGAACCCAAAAGGGAATCTGGATTCTGTTCTGCAGTAGCTGACACTAATCAAAGAAATCAAAATATTTTTTAAGAAGACTGTGCTTGGATAACTCAGCATTTTCAAATCAAATGAGACAAAATTAGAGAGACCTCTGAAGGCTTTAGTAGTGTCCTGTGTCACGCTAGGAGCAGTTCAGGTTAATTTCAGATGTTCCCATCGCAATTTAAATTTTCCATTTTGAGTAAGAAATACCTATTGTGCAGGGTCTTTTGGACTGAAAAAGCTGGCCTGTTTTCACCAGAGAAATCTGGGCTGTTCTGCTTTGTTTTGTTCTGTTTTAAAGAATTGAACTCCTTTCCAAAGAAAAAGTAACCCAAAACCCAGCTTGTGCGAAGCTTCGTGCCATGTTCCAACCTATTGATGCAACTCCCTGGCAAACTCATATCCAGGAGCCTTTTGCACCAGATCCACATGGCAGCAGGGACATGGCACCGAACGCTGCAGGCCATTTGGGTTTCTTTTAATTAGTGGTTAGAGGATTGGGACTGGACTGCGCGATGGTCCAAGTCCCATTTCACAACTTTCCACTTGCTTCCCTAGTTTTTCCCATTACAGTAAAATTCTGCTGTGATTTGGATTAGTCATACAGGCTCAGCACACTCACGGTTTTACTCATACTTTGTATGCAGATAATGTCCTTTTGTCCAAGACCCTTAACGAGCCTTGCAAATGGTGCTATCAATTACACCAATACTTACCCCTGTGCTGTCTGCCCCACCATACCTGAGAGCGATTCAAGGTACCGATTGTGGCCCCTCTGGGTTTAAGCAACCTGGGAGCTATCTTCCAGGGCTGGCACAGCCTGGAAGGGCACAGGCTTTCCCTTCATTTAGGAGCAGCAAGGGGTGAGGCCGAGTCCCTGTCCCGCGTGGCAGAGGCGGGCAGCGGCGCTGGCGTGCCGGGCATGCCGGGAGGCAGGGCTCTCCGCCGCGGAGGGCTGAGGTCGGGTCGGTTCAGCTGGCAGGGCTCTCTCGGGTTCTGTGCATTTTGCTTTGCTTTAGGCCAGCGAGATTGTAACAACAGCAAAAAAAAAGCCCTGGGCAAAGGGTCTTGTTTTAGCATTTATTGCTCCACGGGGGGGAAATAGAAAGGCCTTTGAGGTAGGTATTGTTTTATCTGCTTCACAGATGGGGGAGTTTCTGGTATAGACCCAAGGTCACGGGGAGTTTTGTTCCCGAGAGATCCATTTCCCAGTCTGTTTAACAGCATATTTTGCACCGCTGCGATGAGCCGGAGGAGTTGGAGACCCAGTGAGCCGTGGCCTTCTCACCAGCTCCCGTCCGTGGGACGTGACGATAGCCACGGCAGGCGGGCGCCCGGCCCGGGCCCCC
>NW_009259044.1:451452-454207 GCF_000687185.1 Egretta garzetta | reverse complement strand
AGGGGCAGGGTTGGAGCTACATGCAGAATTGTTGGTGGCACTTGGCTTTGCTGACCTGCCGCTGCTCCTGTGCCCTCCGCTGGGATGCCTGAGAGCTGCCAGGGATCCCAGACCCAGAGCACGTCCCGGGGAGGAGCGGTGCTGTTAAAGCAGCAGGCACTGGATGGGGATGCTCTTGTTTGCAAGAGGGTTGTCTCCCTCTCTTTCTGTTTTTACTGCATTTCTTCCATTCCTCTCCGACCTACACTGATAGCATTAGCTTTACTCTTTTTTTTTGGAAATGAGCCAGGTTTCTACAGCTGGATTCCTAGGATCGCGATGGCTTTCTCTGAACGTACTCCAGCTTGAATTTGTTAAGCTTCGGGGCAGGCTGCCACGTCCGTCTGTCCTCCCTTGCCAATAAAGAGAGAGGTAATACTGGGTGAGAGGAGTATGGCTCTGCGGCAGCTTCTATGTAATGACTTCTTTTTATATTGCTGTTATCACTGAGTGATTTGGGGGAAGCTGCTGCTAGTGTACTCGCGGAATTGTGAGAGGCAGCCAGAGCCTCTGGGATTGAAAGCTCTTGTATGGCAGAGAGGTAAAGGATCCGGATAGCAAAATCTGCTGTCTCTTTCTTGCAGAACTCCTATGTGGTGCTGGCTGGCTTGTCGGATGGACTCGTGGCAGTGTTTTCAGTGTCCCAGGGCATCCCAGGGGACAGCTGCTCCTACCTGTGCTCCCACACGGCAAACAGGTCCAAATTCAACATTTCCGATGATGACCCCCGGCAGAACCCATACCCCGTGAAGGCCATGGAGATCACCAACAGCGGAGCCGAGGTCTGGTACAGCAACGGCCCCGGCGTCCTCATCATAGACTGCGCCACGATGGAGATCAGCAGGCGGCTGGAGCCCTTCAGCCCGCCGTCGGCAATCACATCCATCGCCTGCAACTCGGAGTGTCACGGGGAGGAGGTGGTGTGGTGTCTGGACGACAAAAGCAACTTCCTGGTGATGTATCACGTCACCACCTACCAGCTCTGCGCCCGCTACTTCTGCGGAGACTGCAGCCCCCTCAGGGACATGTTTACAATCCAGCAGCCTTCGGCAGCCATCCCAGCTACAGCACCTCTAAACCACAAAGCGGTGGAGAGTAACCTGCTGGGGGACATGAGCATTATCTACAGCCCAGAGGTTGGCACCCAGATACTAAACCACCAGGACTCGCTCACTGATTATTGCTCTGTGTCCTCCTACTCCTCCTCGCCTCCTAACAGGGTAACCCGGTGCCCCTCCAGCCTACCCAGCTCGCCCATGAGCTCTTCCAGTGCGCCGCTCTCCACGGATTTTGAGGAATCTGACAAATTTCATGAGCTGAAGCCTTCCCTGGTTCACGATGCTATGCCTGCGGGTGACGACATGCAGCATCTCCAAGCTGTCAAGATTCTTTCGGTAAAAGACCTCATATGGATCCCCAGGTAAGCGGGTCACTTACCAAAGCAACTTCACCAAAGTCTCTCCTGGGCTGAGCGTGAGATTCCCTCAGGCTAATTCAGGAACTTTTGCATTCCCAATATAATTCACTTGCCCAGAAAGTCAAGTTATCATTAAGAAATTTTGTTCCCAGTGCAAGGGTACATCGATTTTTCTACTCCTTTTTAAAGATCTCTTGTGTTGGGTAGAATGGCCACATCTAAGGTCTTGCAGGATTGATTTCCACAGAAATGTGGGTGGTGAGGCTCGAAGCTCTGTTTCCCCAGCTACTGAGGAAACAAAGAACAGCAGGCAGCTTCCTCGCTCAGACGCAGCCCCGGCAGATCCTGTTGTCTCCTGTCAAGCTGATGGAAGGCACTGGGAATCTGATTTTTGCCTGTGTTGGGGGCTCTCACTGTCGCGGGTTCAGGATGCCCCTCGGTGGCATCGCAGTGCCCCCTTCCCCAGGGGTACCGCAGGAGGGGTTGCAGCAGGGGGGGTGGATTCCAGCGGGCATCTCCCTCGGCTGTCGCCCGTGTGATGTCTCCCTCGTTTCTCTTCCAGGCGAGGAGGGGATATCATCGTTATTGGACTGGAGAAGGAATCCGGCACCCAGCGGGGCAGGGTGATCGCTGTGCTGAAGGCCGGGGAACTGGCTCCCTATGGGTGAGGCTGACTGGGCAGTGCCTGCCACACCAATTCCCGGGGACGCAAAGGGGACTGGGTGGCAGAGGGTGGCTCTGCAAGCTCCGGGGGGGCTCTTGGGGGCTCCCACTCAGCATCCAGCAGCAGCTGAGAAGCTCCCAGCCAGAGGAGACACAGTTGCTGGTTGCACATAGAGGCATGTGCCTGCTCTTATAGCATGGCAGATGGTGAGGGGAAGGCACTGCGACCGCGCTCTGGTCTCCAAAAGCCGCAGGGACCGAGTACCCCCGTAACGAGGCAGGCAGGACCGTCTCGCACAACGCGATGAACGTCAGTCTGATCCTGCCTGGTGCTGACTCCCAGTGCTCCGAGGGCACCTGGCAGAAGATCGGCGGAGCTTGGCAGGCTCAGGCCCCGCGTTAAGAACAAGGGGGGTATTTATGCGGAGCGTGGTGCTTGTCTGTGGCTGTTCACGTGGATCAGGTTGACGTTCTGGCTCTAAATGAGCACCTTTGTGCTGTTGGCAGTGACGGGCTGGGGGAAGGCTCCTGGAGCACAGGGGAGAGCAGTTATATACATTAATTTAAAATGTTTCGTACAGCGAACAAGAGTCCAAGTAAATAAATAGCTGCTAGAGAGATGAGAGTGTTCCTGCT
>NW_009259044.1:447220-451434 GCF_000687185.1 Egretta garzetta | reverse complement strand
TTTAGTATTTATGTCCAAACAAATGGAGGTTAAGCAGTGCTAAGGATTATAAATGATCATTTATTACCGCTGGGCAAACACAAGAAGAGATCAGAGTGCTTCTGCGCTTCCCTCTGCTTGTCTTTATCAGGGAGTTGGAAGTGGAGATTTCTCTTTATTGTTCACAGGTACTCTTAGGTTGATTTTGCTTTACCCAAATGAAGCGTGGAGTTAAGGGGAGGTGACATGGCCCTCTCAGGCTTGTCCTGCTTTGCCGCCTGGCTGGCTCGGGCACGGTGGCCATTGACTTGCCCTGTTTTACCAGCAGGATGAAGACCAGCCGATAGCTCAGGGCAGGGTAAGGAGGCAAGGGAAGGAAGGGGGCAGTTTGTGATAAGAACCAGCTGCCAAGGACCGCCCTTGTTGCCAGTGCTGCCCACCAAGGTCTAGGGGCCTTTCTGAGGAAACAGTTTGGGGCCGGTCTTCCCCCCCGTCTGCTGTTGGAGTGGTAGGAAGAGCCCGGCAAGGTTCCCTTGAACCCTGCAAGGACACAAGTGTCACCTTCTGCCTGGCCACCTCCCCCGGGGTATCTGCAAGGGCCCGCTTCAACCGCTCCTGTTGGATCCGGTAACGTGCTCGGAGACCACGAAGGGAAGCACATAGGACACTGCTGTCGTGCAGGACTTCTCCCGCGTGAACCTTGTGGGTCCCTGGGCTGCTGCCGTGGCTGTGCCTGCTGCTCTGGACGCGGGGTCATGCCCTGAGCGGGCAGAGGTGGGCTCCATCCTGCTTCCATGCTGCATCTCAGGCCACGGAGGCTCTCGGCAGCCTGCTAGCTGTGACCTGATGTGTGGGATGTTTTGGAAATGCCCAGCTGGCAGCAGGCAAAAGAGTGTGGATTTAGTAAATCAGGAGATCACAGAATGGTAAGGGTTGGAAGGGACCTCAGGAGATGAACAACTTCAAAATGTCATGGCAGACTTAAGCACCCACCTGCAAGTTTAGGCACCTGAATCCCTTTAAAAATATTTTCCCATGTCACTGAGCCACTTGCTTTTGCTGTGACATGGTTTCTGATCCCTCGCTTTGTTACGTTCTCCTTTCTCAAGGATTTGCAGCTTATAAAAAGAGATTCGGTAGCTGGCAAGGAAAGCCTGTGAGCCGGTGCCTCCCGGCTGAGCGGCGGCGTGCTGCCTTAGCAGGGCTGCTCTCCGCTGCAATGCCCTTCTCTGCTCTGCTCTGCCTTTCCCAGGACGCTGGTGGATGCTGCTCTCATAGCAAAGGACACAGTTGTGTGCTGCTTTGAGAACGAAAACACGGAGTGGTGCCTGGCTGTCTGGAGGGGCTGGAGTGCCAGAGACTTTGACGTTTTCTACCAAGCCTACGAAGAGCTGGGAAGGCTCGAAACCTGCATGCGAAAAAGAAGGTAGTGCTCGTGGCGCTGGGAGCCGAGGCTGGACGCAAGACGGCGGCGTCCTGCTCTGAGCGCGCCCGGGCTCCAAGGCACGGTCCCGGAGAGGCAGGGGCGAGGGGAGCGTGCCTCTGGTTTGCTGCTAATGGGCACTGCGGGGTTCCTGTGGCTGGAGCCCCGTCAGGGCTTTTGGGACCGAAGAAACTGCTGTGAGCAGGGCAGGGACGAGCCCGGGAGCGGGACCGTCTCTCTGCTCCCTTGCTCCATCAGACGCTCCCCTGCAGTAGTGGAGAGCAGAAGGTGGAGGTGGCTGCGGTTCTGCTCACGCCACTACTTCCAGTTTCTTCTTCCCCGTTTTAAATTCCTTCCTCACCTTCAGCATGCCCTGGCTGCCGCTGCTGCTTTCATCCTGTACGTTGTCAGCCAGGAGCGCCCCGGTAACCTCAGCGGGCTCTTCCCCAGGAGCCTGAGCACATCCCAGTCCCCCCTGCCTGCTGGCCGGCGGTGCGGCGTGGCTCACCGGGCTAATGCACCCTGCTCCCGGGGAAATGCATCTGCTGGAAGCCCTGGGCCGGGGGGCCGCTCCCCGCATCCCTCCAAGTTCCTTAGAGGCTACTTCAGGCGTAGCCCCTGTTGTGAGTGCTGTGTAGAGACACCCAGGGGTAAGAACCAGCGAGAAGCTTTGGCTGGCCACTGCATTCCTGGTTCCTAAAAACGATTGTGGCACAGTGTTACTGTGAGAGAGCCTACAAATCACCTGCCGACAATACTGCACGGGCTCAGCCAGCCAGCGAGCTACTGAATTGCACTGTTGCAAAGTCACTTGTAAATAGAGCTGATCCCAAGCAAAGCTGCTCGGCTTGGCAGATCCTTCCCGGTGTCAGAGAAGGGAGCCCTGTGAGCAGGGAGGTTTATAAGCTGTCTTTGCTCCGCTCCTCTTTCTCTTGGTAAACGCGCTCTGGGGTACCGGGAACACAATAAGCTCCATTTGCCTCTGTAGCTGTTGCAGCTTCTGCTCACCACAGCTTTTATTTTATCTTCATTAGTGGCCTGGGATGATGTCCTGGCTCTGAATGCAATGGCACTTCGTTATCCCAAGCATGTACAGCAGTGTAAAAAGTGAGCCTGGCTACGCACCCTGTAAAAAGCTGTACAGTTTGAATTTTGGACCTTTGGTTTTTTTTTTTAATATCCCAAGAAACTTCTGTGAGCGTCGGCAAGGCGGGCCAAGGCCGAACGGGCAGGTTAACCCTCTGGTTCACATTTCTGTTGCAGGCTGCTAAAATATCCTTCAGAAACAGAGTGTATCTTAAAATAAACGGATCTCTCCCCACCACGACACTGCGTTGGTGGCACTTCTTACTGGCAGCCCACACCTGCATCCGCTGCAGGGCGTTTGGGGTTTGCAGCGTCCCCATAAAACACGTGTTCTCCCGATGAGCGTAGGCTGAATTGGGTTGACAAGCACCGTCCATCTCCTTCCCCAGCCTTACCTGTCTCCTGTGGCGCCTCCCGAGGTGGGTACGGCCGCACCACCGCGCCGATGCTGCTCTCCCTCGCCGGGCCAAGCTCGCCTGCCTGCTGTCCAAGACCAGATTGGATGGGGCTGTGAGCAACCTGATCTGGTTAGCCGTGTCCCTGCTCGCTGCAGGGGGGTTGGGCTGGATCACCTCTAGGGGTCCCTTCCAACCCAAAACATTCGATGATTCTGTGATTGTCCCAGAGATGGGGATGCGGTGGCTCAGCCCTTCGCTGCCACTGCCGTTTGACAGCTGCCCCCAGAGCTTATCCTGACTCGAGCTTAGCCGTGAGATGGCTGGGGCTTGTGTCAGGGCTAATTAACGGCATTGCCCTAAAACCATGTCACCTACCTCCTGTCCTGCTGCATCGCCCCAAGCCGGCACATGCCTGCCGCGCACGTCCCTGTCACCTGAGCCGGGGTTTAACCATCTCGCAGTCACCTCTTACACGCACGTACTCCTTCATGAGCCTTGAAGCCCCAGCGGGGGCTATAAAATAGCCTGTACTTCCATTCAGCCTTGCAGGTTTGCTTTGAGAAAACGCCGTCTGGAATAGTTGCCACTGTCCCTCATCGTCTCTGGAGCAGAACATCTCGAGCGCTGTGTTGCTTCCAAAGCCAGCGTGGGGCCATGCTCCCCACGGGCTCCCCAGCTTCCACAGGGGTCAGCTGGGGCCTCCCCAAACCTTTGGTGGGCACCGGCCGAGGCCCTGCCACAAAAGGGACTTTGTTCTGCTCGCGGCCGCGCACTGCGGAGCTGTTACTGCACGCAGCCATTGCACACCCTCCCCCGGACACACCGGGACGTCCCCGCTCCAAAAACCCTGCTGCCACCCTCACCTGCCGGGATGGGATGGTCAGGGAAGGGGGTGGGGTGGGAGAGAAGCAAATGTCGCTGCATGGTGGCATCGGAGGTCCCTGCCCCAGGGACAGGAGTGAGTGTGTCCCGAAACCTCCTGGGAACGGGGCATCGGTTCTCAAAAGTGACTGAGAGCCTGAATGCTGCTACCCTGGAATTGGGACAAAATCCCCCCCCTTTAGCAAACCCGAAACCTCATTAGCACAAGGCTCCATAAGTAAGCAACGCATCTGCTGCGGGAATGAATCCCCAGGGGCAAAAACAAACAGAAATTTAAAAAAAAAAAAAACCAAACCAACCACCAGTTCAGGCAGTTTAATTGAGATTTCAGTGCTCATTCCCAACCTTCCCAGCAGCAGAGCCTGTTCTGCTCCCTGGCGGGGCATCAGCCACCCCCCATCCATCCCCTCATCTGTCCCCCGGGGAAAGGGATGGGAAGGCCAAAG
>NW_009259044.1:446419-447191 GCF_000687185.1 Egretta garzetta | reverse complement strand
GGCTGCCGGGCCCCCCGGCGCGGGTGATAGAAGCCCCTGTTACCAGCGCCCGGCCCGGGATAGCTGCCTCTGTTGCAGCCCTTGCTATTTTATTTCAGCTTCTAAAAATAAGCCCGAGCAGGGGCCTGGAAGGGGTTATTCCTTCAGCTGACTGAGAGACAGGAAAGCAGCTTGGTTTTATTTTGTCAACTTCAGGTTTCCCCCAGCCCGTCTCGGAGCAGCGGGAGCGCACGGAAAGGGCTCCGCACGGGGAGGGAAACGGATGCTCTCAAATGGGATTAACCCCCTGCACTGTGAGCAGGGCAGGGACGAGCCCGGGAGCGGGACCGTCTCTCTGCTCCCTTGCTCCATCAGACGCTCCCCTGCAGTAGTGGAGAGCAGAAGGTGGAGGTGGCTGCGGTTCTGCTCACGCCACTACTTCCAGTTTCTTCTTCCCCGTTTTAAATTCCTTCCTCACCTTCAGCATGCCCTGGCTGCCGCTGCTGCTTTCATCGTGTACGTTGTCAGCCAGGAGCGCCCCGGTAACCTCAGCGGGCTCTTCCCCAGGAGCCTGAGCACCCCAGTCCCCCCCCTGCCTGCTGGCCGGCGGTGCGGCGTGGCTCACCGGGCTAATGCACCCTGCTCCCGGGGAAATGCATCTGCTGGAAGCCCTGGGCCGGGGGGCCGCTCCCCGCATCCCTCCAAGTTCCTTAGAGGCTACTTCAGGCGTAGCCCCTGTTGTGAGTGCTGTGTAGAGACACCCAGGGGGAAGAACCAGCGAGAAGGTTTGGGT
>NW_009259044.1:443497-444745 GCF_000687185.1 Egretta garzetta | reverse complement strand
CTGCCCAGACCCCCCCAGCCTCGCTGGGCGCCACACGCTGTACCCCGGGTTCTTCCCTGAAGGGCTCGGCTGTCCTTTACCTGCTTTAAGAGAAACACCAGTAATTACCAGCTGGCCCCTGAGTCCTAGCGCCTGGGTTTGGCTGTTCCTTTGCTGGCATCGGTGCGGTGAGCGGGATGCAGGGTCAGGCCCTGGGATGGAGACCGATGGCCATGCCGACACCCGGATCCCAGGGAGGCTCAGGGCACAGCCGGAACATTTTTTCGGGGGGGCGGGTGAGGGGGGTGGTGTGACAGATGCAAGCTGCTGGTTGTACCTGCTCTCTGAGGCCCCAAGTCCTGGTGCTCCCTCCAAGGCATTTTGGGAACCCAGCACAACCCCCACCACTGCGGATGCACCTACCCCACCAGCCGGGGGCTGTCCAAAACCAACCGGCTCCTCCGTGTGCAGGAAAACGGGGCGATGTTAAGGCTCATTCTGCTAGAAAAGGGAAGACGGGCCAGTTCTTTGCCCCACGGCTCACACCGCCCTGTGCAGCGGTGCAGGATTGGGCCCAAACACCCGCAATGGTTCCCAGAGCAGCCTGGCACCATGGTCCCATCCTGCTGCTCATGGACCTGGCTGATGGGATCACACCCTGTGGGCTCAGCACCGGGCACGTCCCTCCGGCCAAGCCAGGCGGTGCCTGCAAAGCAAACCACGGGAAGGGCAATTTAACGGTTATAAAAGTTTCATAGAATCATAGAATGTTTTGGGTTGGAAGGGACCCCTGGAGGTCACCCAGTCCAACCCCCCTGCAGGGAGCAGGGACACCGCTAACTAGATCAGGTTGCTCAGAGCCCCGTCCAACCTGGCCTTGAATGCTGCCAGGGATGGGGCCTCCACTACCTCTCTGGGCAACCTGTTCCAGTATTTCACCACCCTCGTTGTAAAGAATTTCTTCCTTAGATCTAGTCTAAACCTACCCTGGTTTAGTTTAAAACCATTACCCCTTGTCCTGTCACAGCTGGCCCTACTAAAAAGATTTTCCCCATCTTTCCTATAGGCCCCCTTTAGGTACTGAAAGGCCGTAATCAGCTCTCCCCTCAGCCTTCTCTTCTCCAGGCTGAACAAACCCAACTCCCTCAGCCTGGCCTCATAGGAGAGGTGCTCCAGCCCTCAGATCATTTTCGTAGCCCTCCTCTGGACCTGCTCTAACAGTTCCATGTCCTTCTTGTGCTGAGGGCTCCAGAGCTGGACGCAGTACTC
>NW_009259044.1:442588-443121 GCF_000687185.1 Egretta garzetta | reverse complement strand
CAAAAGGCGGCGGCTCCGCGGGGGCCGGGCTGCTCCGGGGACTGGGAGCAGCGGCTTGGGCATCAGGCAGCCGGATAGGATGGACAGCAGCAACCCCTGCCTGGTGGCCCAGGCAGCTCTTTGTGCTTTTGAGGCTTAAAAAATGCCATTTGCAGCTTCATTTTTCCATGAACTGGGTCACTCAAATGTTTTTTCCTTCTCTGTTAAATTCAAATACGGAAAAAAAAAAATCATAATTAAATATAGTAGAGCAAAGCCCACCCCTCGTGCCCCAGTGGCAGGCGTGGGCGCAGGTGGGCATTCACCCATGAGCTGGGGGCTCCATCCCGCGCTGCGCCAAGGGCTCGGCTTCAGCCTAAGGAAAAAAATGAGGTGAGCTTTGAGGGACGTGGGGAAAGGGGCAGCGCTGGCTGCTTTGTATTCTGCTACTGAAAAGACAGAGGAAATTAGTTTTCTTTAAGCAAACTTTAAAGGATAGGAAATATCGTGGCTATTTCAGGCTGCCAGCCTGGCCTCGGCTTCCCCCCGGGCCC
>NW_009259044.1:431288-437865 GCF_000687185.1 Egretta garzetta | reverse complement strand
GACCCCCTTTTACCAAAAATAGAATTCCACATTTATTTACTGGTTTCAGATGAGGCAGCTTTTCCCAGCGCTGGGGTCGCAGGCGGACCCCAGCCTTTCCAAACCAGAGAAAAAGGAGTAAGTGCAACTGCTCTTCGAAAAAGACACCCCTGCACCCGAAAACAAAGCTCCCGAAAAGTAGGCTGCTGCCACATTGAATTATAGTGAACCCTTACTGTGCAACCATGTAACTTAACAAACTTTAACTGAATTAACAGTTAGACTTCCATTTTCGAAATCTAGTGCATAAATTTAATGGCTCATTCTAATATTTATTATTCAACCTTTTGACATTTATTTGCAGCAGTTGAATTGAGGTACTGGTGCATTATTAGCATTTAAACAGTAAAGTGTTCCAGCTCTACCATAATAACTGAGTTTAACTTGAGTCTTTAGCCTGAAGTACTCTGTGGAATGTAACCAAAAAAAAAAACAAACCCAAAACCAAAACCCCAAAGCAACAAAACCAAAAAAAAAAAAAAACCAAAACCCAAAAAACCTAAAGAGCCCAGCTGAGTTTACCCGCACCCTGCAAGCAGAGAAGGAGGGATGGCGGTGTGGAGGGGTGCGGAGGTGGAGGGGTGGTGGTTTGGAGGGCTGGGAGGGCTGGAAGTGGCTTTGGTGAGAGACGGACGTAGGGAAGTGGCGTCCGCGTGCCCAGGGATCTGGTGGGGTGGGCAAGGGGAGCTCAGGGCCGGGACCCCACCAGGGCTCTGCCCCCATCCACCACCACTTCCCCATGCGATCACACCAGTGCCTCCTGCTGCGTTTCGGCGGGCCGTGCGAGCACCCTTCAGCGCCCATCGCTGTTTTTATCAAAAAAGGGCTGGCTGCCTCCATCTCCCACATGCTCGTCAGGGAGCAGGAGGAGCTCAGCACCCCACGCAGCTGTGGGAGCCGCAGACAAACCCGTGCCACGCATTCGCCCCATCCTTCTCCATTTTCCTTCTCAAAAATTATAAAGCACAAGCCCATTCGGATTAGACGAGAAGAACCAGCCCCAAAAATAATGTCCCTTGGCCGCGGTGGCCTGGCTGCACTCAGCAGAGGGCAAACAGCTCCGGTCGCAGGCAGGGGTCACGCGTTCCCAGCCAAACCTGCTGCCCCCAGCGCCCCCAGCGTGGCTGTGGGGTCCCCATTCACCCCCAGGAGCCAACACTGGGACGCACTGGCTGAAAGGAGCATCAAGGCGGTCGCATCCTGCCATGGGGGCCCCTTCCCTATAAAAAATAATAGACGTTGGGGGCTCTTCTATACAATTCAGTCCTGTTGTGGGTTTGGGGGGCGTTGCCCTCTTTGGGGTTTTTTGTTGTGTTTTTTTTTAACAATTGGGTCTTTTACACAGCAGGTCTGAGGAAGGCGTTTTGCTGGGCAGAAAGCCCCCTGCCAGCGGGTGCTGGGGGGTCCCCACCCCAGGTGCAGGACGGGGGGGGGTGTCCCAACCCCACACGCTGTCACCCCGGGGCCTGGTTATTGCGCCAGCAGTGATTTGGGCCGGTTTCTGTTCTGTTAAACACTTTGCTGCGATCTTCCTGCCCTAATAAACCTTCCTCTGGGGACTTACTGGCCTGACCTTTGGAAAAGGGGGTTTCCCTTTGATTTCCACAGACCACGATTTCTTAAATTGTGCTGAATTCTTCTAGAAAAAAAATAAACTTGCCTGGTCTCCTTGTGCATTCGCTGCCCAGCTCTGTTTCTACCTGGCCTCTGATGTCTTGGGAGGCAGCAGCCGCCGTCGGTCAGCTCTGCAGGGCAGTGGAAACCAAAAGCAGTGTGAAAACCAGCTTAGCTCTGCCCCCAAATCATCCTGTGATCTTCAACTGAACCCAGGAGCAGAGAAATCCCCTGGGAGAGACCCCCGGCAGGGAGCAGGGCCAAGCCCCGGAGGTGCAGGGGCAGCACATCTCTGTCCCTGCCACCCTCCTGCCCCCCCCGAATCATCCCAAAGGGAAGCCCAGCCCCACGGGCTGGGGCAGCTCCAGCATGGCCTCCTGACCAGGCTCGGAGAAAAAGCAATTAGAAGAAGTCAATTTTTTTTTTTTTCTTTTAAATCCTTCCCACTGAGGCTCACACTTCAAACCACCGTTCCCATTTGGACATTAATTTGCTGCCTGGGGCAATGGGGAGGTGGCAGGAGAGCCGGCAGGGAGGGAAGGGAGCCTTTCGGTGCCCTGGAGCTTTTTCCCTTTTCTTTAAATCTTTTTAATTTAGGGGCAAATCCTCAGTGCTGCGGGAGGGATCTGGGGGGCCTGGCAGCACCCCCAAGTTTGGCAGTGTACTGCCTGCTGCCATCCAGACATGGGCATCGAAACCCTTTTGCTTTGCCGCAGTTGTCCCCCTGCAAGGACTTCGCTGTCCCCACATCAAGCTCCTGCGGCGGGGACCAAAACAAGCCAGATGAGCATCCCACTTAGTGCCCCCTTGGCTTCCCCCACGGGGAAGCCCCATTGCTGGAGGGGCAGGGGGGGGAGAGGTTCAGACAGACTGGGGTTTTTTTGCAGATTTAGGCCCTGAGGAGCAGCGCAGCAAATAGAAGGAACCTCCACGGTTTGCAGAGACATCGCTGAGTGCTGGGGCCCGGCCGAAGCCATCACCCCCATCTGGGTTTGCTCCTTTGGCCCAAACACCACCGCTGCAGAGGCTGCCCTGGATGGGGATGGAGATGAGGATGGGGATGAGGATGGGTCCAGGGATGGTGCTGGGGGGCTGAGCTTGCCCGGGCAGGTGCTCAGCACTGGGGAAATGGCAGAAGAGCCATTTGGAGCAGTAGGCACGTGCCCGTCCCGCGAGGCCACACGCCTGTGGCAATTCGGGTTCCCCAGGGCCAAACGCTGCCGGCGGAGCCAACGCCAGCAAAGCACACAGCCCTTATCTGCCCCTCGTCGCAGCACGTTTGCTTTGGGAGTTTGTTTTATCAAGGAATTACTTTAAACTGTGCCCTTTTGTATGAGCCCTCTTATCGAAAAGTCAATAAAGCACAAAGGTGGTGGTGGTTTTTTGTCTTCCTTTTCTAAAGAAACCATTGCCGGGAGGCGCAGCAGGACCTGGGCAAAGTCCTCCCGGCACCCCCAGCCGTGCAGTGGGGACCCCAATTTCCAAGACACTCGAGCCCAGCATGCTGGAAATGTTGGAGCCGATTCAGGTCAATTAAAGTTGAGGTTTTTATTGAATTAAAGTGTGAAAGTAAATACAGCCAGCCCAGTATTCAGTCTGTTATTTTTTTTGATGTTAATTCAACTTTTTTTGCCCTGTTCATAAATGTGATTTAAAAGGTGGTTGAGATTCCTGGGCTGGAGGAGAGCTGGGAGATGAGTTTTGGAGCTGGGAAAGGACACGGGCTGGTTTCTTGCACCTGGGAAAGTGTCAGCAGCAGTTTGGACGTGAAGCCTAAAAGCGCTTTGGGCAGCAGCAGCCGCCAGGTGAATCCTGTAAAAGACTTGGGGAAGGAAACCTCCTGGGATGCAGCTGCGCTGCAGCCCAAACGTGCCTCGGCTGGGGCATCTAGATACCTCCAAGGCTGCCCATGCCCCACGGAGGAGACGGCTTTTGGGCTCAAATCAGGCCCAAAAAAAACCCCAAATTTGCTCGTCAGCCCACGGGGCCAGGGTGCCGCTCAGCAGGGACTGCAGCCCTGGGTACAAACCCACTGGTTCCAGCAGATCCCAATGCAGGCAGTGCCCCGCCAGCCCAGAAACCGCCCCGTCCCTAAGCAGAGGAGAAACCCTGTGGGACCTGGAAGCCTCTGCCCCTGGCACGGCTCTACCCTGCTCTCCATTTTTAACGCCTCTGAAGGGTTTTCTTTCCAAAAAGCTCTCGAGTGAGGCTGGCTGTGCAAGCGGGGTATTTTTAGTACGTATTCATACAAAATGACTTAGGCTAATAATTTGCAATGTAAAGTTAAGAGCTTCAAGAAAAACTCAGCCTAAGCAGATTTAGGGTCAGTGGGACTTTCTTGCTGATTTTGCTGAACGGAACCATGCAGCCGGAGCCAGGAAAGCTGCGTGGAGGCTAGAGCTGGTCACTGGGGTTTGTTTTTTTTTTTTCTCAGGGCAATAAAACCCCACTGTGCCTGAAGGACCAAGACTTGAAATCCTTCCACGGACTGTGACTCTGCAAAGTTACATAGAAATATTTAACCTGTAAATAGTCGCATCGAGCACAACGGTCACCGGAAGTACTGCACCGAAGTTCCCGGACCCACACTTTCCCCGTGTCCTTTGCCTCTTTTCGCTATCAATGATCCTTGAGCAAAGAAATGAGCTGCTGGAAGTGCTTTTAGAAGACAGCAATAATAAATCCACCTCTGCCCCCCCACCTCCCCCCAGTTGCCTCTCCCTGAAGGTCCACGTGCAATTCGGGGGCCAGCCAGGCTCGCCTCTCCACCCCACAAACGTCACTACCCACTGGCAGGACCAAGGCTCTGTTGCAGGCCCCCCCCCACCTCCAGCTCAGCCCCTCCTGGTGATCAGGTCCATTGCCCGTGGGGGATAACGCGTCCCGAAGCCAAGGAGCTGCCAGGCTGCCGGAGGACACCCCCCCAGGGAAGGGAGGAGACCCCCGGGGATGGTCACTGCCTGAGGAGTGCTGGGGGGGGACATCGAGGCCTTGACAAGCAACACGGGGCGAGGGAGCAAAGGTGGTGAGGATGGTGATGGGTCATCCCATCCCTGCTTCGGAACACGGTCCCTCACCCATCACTGGTGGCAGGCGGGGGCTCAACAGCTCAGCAGACACAAAGGACCCCCAAAGCCCTGCAGAGCCACCAGCCTGCAAACACGAGCCATGGCTCAGGGTGAGGGGAGTCACTGCAGGTGAGAGACCCCCGTGTGACCCCATCTCTCGCCCTGAGCCACGGAAATGACAAAGAGTTTCCAAGCTTTCACTTGCAAGTGCGTCCTCTGCGCAGGTGTGCGGGACAGAGCTCGCACCCGTGGGTGTCCGGAAAAGGTGGAAGGGTTTAAACCCAAGCGTCGAAGGGCTGCAAAGCCCTGCTTGGGCAGGAGTTTTACTGCAGCGAGCATGCCCATGACCAGCACGGCATCTGGCAAGGGTCAGATGTGCTGGCAGAACGAGGGAAAGAAGTGTCTCGCATTTTTAATTGTTTTAATGAAGAAGAGAAGCATCTCAATGTACAGCAAACCTCAGCGAATGACCCTCGGTCACCACGTTCTCCAACGCCAGGATGACACCATCTCATTTTCTTCCGCTTTGTTTTTCAGAATGGACTAGTGGCAAACCCTCCCAGGCTTTCCAACACCAACTGGCTTCTCGGCATGAAGTAAACTCCCCGAAGCAAACAGCCGGAGCAAACTGCGAACGAAAGGTTCAGCCCCAGATGGGATGTTTGTCAGAGGCTGGGCTAGCACTTGCCAGCCAATGACTTCCACCTGGTCAAGCTCCTTACAACCTGGGCAGCAACTACCCCTTATTTTGGTATAAAAAGAGTTTTATAAGGTTAGACTTTACCATAGACGGTTACAATTCGAAATTTAACCTTCAAATGGATTACTTTAAAGCTGTGAGTCCATAAAATATGTGGTCAATTAAGATGCGGGGCCTTAAGAGCTGCCTGCAAGCTTGGTGTAAAACTCGCTTTTAATGGCGCTTGGGCAGATTTGGTAACTGAATCAGAACCGCGGAAACAGCAAAAAAAACCCCAATACCAGATGGGTGCTTCTCATTAAACAGCTTTTTCCATTTACATGCTTTTACCGGCTGTTATGGGCTAAAAAAAGTCCTACACAATCATAAATGTTAATAAATACAGTATAAAGTACTGGGCTTTCTCCCCCCCATCTTTTGGTACAGTTCTTTAAGGTTCATATTCTTCAAGCTCTTCTCTGCAGCCACAAATACTAGTTGCTTTTTTTTTTTTTCCCCTTTCCCTTGCATGAAGAACCGCTTCTGTAATCCCTAAGATTCTTGCTTTGGGACTTGATTTTTACATAAAAAAGCCTCACACCAATATTGAACAACTGATAAAACTGGCAGAACTATTAAAAACAAGTGCTCAAACACTTAATAATTATTTTTACTGTGTTTTGAATACACAAAACATTACGAAATTATCCAGCCTTGCCATCGTGCGTGTTTTAAATGTTTAGTTATGGATGTTTTCAGACAGCAAAAGCACTTTTAATCTTTTCATGAGGGACAAGTAAAAAAACCTCCATTAGAGAAAACTAACTGCCAGGGCGCGGGCAGCAACGGGAGCGAACACCGGAGTCTGACGGATGGACTTGTTTTCCCTTTCCCCAGAGCCAGGGTACGCGGCATTAAGTTAATTCCGGGCCAAAACACAAGAGGTCAAAACCCTTTGTAAGAGGGAGATCCTGTTACCTGGACTCACTTCCCCAAACTGCTTTACCTTTGAGGCTGTATGAAGAGATACGGACTGAGGCAGACGACATGAGGAGCTCCGATTGCAAATAAAAAATCTTTATTGCATCTTAGAAGCAAGTCTTAAGAAAAGGAAAAAGAAAGAAAAAAAAAAAAAAAAAAAAAAAGAGAAATTTTCCATGCACTAAATCCACCCAAA
>NW_009259044.1:429263-429919 GCF_000687185.1 Egretta garzetta | reverse complement strand
AATCTTAAAAAAAAAAAAAAAAAAAAAAAAAAAAAAAAAAAAAAAAAGAGAGAGATTTTCCATGCACTGAATCCATCCAAGTACCTACGTCCTTGGGACTGTCACCAAAAAACCATGAACATTATAAGACATCGACTCTACGCTAGTAGCAGTTCAGATTCCATACACGTGTAAACAACGGTTATTTCTTCTACTGGAATAGCAATTCCTCCGTAAGACCCCTTCGCACATGGCAACAACCTCAGCATCGGTTTTCCTCCGTTCTTTCACTAGTCCCCACTTCCCAAAGAGCAGGCAAAGTGGAACTGAGAGCAATGAGACAAAATGGTGCTGGGGGATACAATAGAAAAATATATTGTTCGCTGGTTTTTTATTTTTTGTTTCTGCTGAGCAAGATATTTACAGGTAGGTAGGTCCCAACGGGTCATCTCCTTCGGTGACAATGTCCATTCGCTAAGTCTCAGTGTAAAGGGTTCCCTTTCTGGCTTTAAGGCACTTTATTTTGTGTATTTTCTCTTACCTTGCTAGTTGTTAATTCATAGGGGTCACACTTTCCTTGTCCCCGGCCTCCCCATCCCCAGCTCCTCTTGGAATACCAAAAAAATTCCTAAGCTCACTGAAGTAATTGCAAAAATGTTAAAGAAATTTGGGGGGGG
>NW_009259044.1:385159-429247 GCF_000687185.1 Egretta garzetta | reverse complement strand
TCCATGAAAAAAGTATTTTAGAAAGTAATCTTTGGAGATCATTTACTGCAAGTATGATGTACACTACCTTATCAGTGAGAAGATGCAATACGTTCCTAATATATATATATATATTTACACACACATATATATATATATATATAAAATATTAAAATGACTAACAGGTATTCAAGAAAAGGTCAAGAACCTAAACCAATGGATATTAAATAAATTAACGGTCTATCAGATACAGAAAAAAATAATCCCAAAACAAAACTAGTAATCAAATGTAATAATTGTTCCCATTAACGTCACGTAACCGACTGAACAAAATCAACGCAATCGTGTGCAGTACACTCGGTAGAGAGGGTTCTTTTTTCAAAGTTCTCGTTAGGGATCTCTAATTGTTCGTTGCATACTGTCGCTTTGCTGCAAGAGATTCGCATTTCCCAACCTCTTCCCCTCCCTCGTTACGCTTCGGCATTTCTTGATCACGTACAGGACAGCGGTTGAGGATAAAACACTGAACCCACCACGGATTCTTAAAACGTTAACGTCCATATATGGACCAAATATAAAAGACAAACATTTCTACAAGGACTAACCAGAGAGCAGGTTGTGCTTACTTTCTTCCCTCCCTTGAAGTCGCCTGGCTGTAACAAGTGGAAGTGTATTTTTGAACTGAAATAACCAGCCATCTGGAAAAAAAAAAAAACCCTCCTGCGATTAATACCCTTTTCATCGCCACACCGCTTGGTTTTGTTCTAACGCCATTTAAAAAATACTGGCTATCCTTAACCAAAGAAGCAGAATCTTTGCACGGTAGCAGTCACAACAAACCATTTAGATACACCGTTTTGTCACTTGGCTTGCACGCTCAGGTCCCGATTTACAGAATCCCAGTAATGAAGACAGCACAGAAAAGGTAAGAAACAATCTTTTGTTCGTAAGGAAATTCTAATTCAAGTCAGATTTCCGCCGATCGGTCAGATAACTCTTAAACAATTTTTTTGTTTGAAGGCAAATATTGATCACAGTTTTGTTCAAAACCAAGAACACAACAACGAAAAAACCAACGGCCTTGTTCTTCTCAAAACGAGCGCTTTGTAAGAAAACAATGATGATTTCTAAAATATATCCTGTGTGGTCTTTTAAAAGTGAATTATCAAAAAACATTTTCCCAAAAATAAATTAGATAATTAAAAAAAAAGTCTTTTCCAGCATAGCTGGACATTAGGCTGTCCTCACTGAGCCATTAGTATTGCTGCTTTTCCCAAAATTTGGGTCATTTTTTTCAAACCATATTTCAGCCAGCTGTTGTGTGGACCCATAAGTTGAAGCTTTGGACCCCAAGCACATTTTATATTGTTTTGGATCAAGATTAGGGTCACAAAAAACAGGGTGGTGCACATGGACTACTCCAATTTCTTGGCTTCGGAAAGTTTTTAAGCCAGCTTGAATGACTTTGTTAAATAGGTCTACGTCTTCAAGGCCCCAACCTTGGATGGAGACATCAAAGCCACCTGCTCGAAGGAGATCACCTTTGTAAATGCAGGTAATACCAAAGCCATAGTTCCTCCAGAAACCTGTTTTCTGGGTGAAGGCAAAATGATTGTCACTAGGAACTTTTCCACTATAAACAATCTTTGGATCATACTGGCTAAAAATGATGGGAAAGTATACTTGTTGACCCAAAACTGTATTGGCTCTACACCGCTGGAGGAATTCTGTGGTAAACACTAAGTCAACATCACAGAAGAAAAGTAAAGACTCGTTCTGGAACTGAGAAGATCCGACTTCCAGAGCCAATGCCCTCGAGAACTCCCCCGACACCGGTAAAACCTGCATGTCAGCCTTGGGATATTTAGAGCGGTAATCTCTCATCAGCTCGATCTGCTTCACTTTGTCAGGGTTGGAGTTGGAATTGAAAAGCAGGACAACCAGCTTGACATTCTGGTTTGGAATGAGGCACGTCTTTTCAAAATTCCCCATGAACCTTGCAAACATGTCAAAACGTCCGGAGAGAGGAATCAGGATGTTGATCTTCTTGTCTTTGAGTTCCTTCCTCTCTACTTTTGATCGGCTGAGCTGGAAGGGAACAAACATCTTCAGCGAGTTGGAGAGGAAAGACAGGGATCCAGAATCCTGGTTGATTTTGCTGGCCAGCTCTTTAGCGTCCATCTCTTCGTGCTCCATAAACTGGATCTTGCTGAACGTCTGCTGCAAGTACGCGTGCCTCCTGACGGGGACGGTCATCTTCTTCCCCTTATGCTTTTTGTACAGAAGCAACAAGTCAAGAACGTACTCTGCTCCGTACATCGGATTGACTCTGCGATAGCCATACTGTATTTCCTTGAAATCTATGATCCTCCCCCGGGTCTTAGCGTTGGCGTTGATCATTTCCATGACTTGCATAACAATGTCATCCAATGCTTCACGCTGAGAAGAGTCCATTCCTCTCCGAGGGGGCTGCCCATCGGCACCCGAATACAAATACTTCCCTGTGAGGAACTCCCACTCCAAGATTTCTTCCCGGTGGCGGGGCTGGAACCGCATGAAGGAGGGTGGCATCCCCAGCTGCAGGTCATCTTTGTGGATTTCTGTATTGCTGTATTTGCTCATCAGGACAATTTCCCGGTGCAGCTGTACAGTCCGGTGGCGCAGCTCTGCTATCTTGCGGCTCAACATGTAGCTGTGAAGTCTGTACTGGTACGGGGGGTTCTTATTGGGGTGCAGCGTTATAGCTCTGTGTATTTTGCTGTTCCTCAGGTCTCGGATATAGCCTTTTTTGTTCTGCTCATAATTTTCATAAAACAGCTGCTGCATCTAGAGGAGAGAAAGGAGAAGTTAGTGTTTTGGCAGTAAAGTTAACCCCGCAGCCCCCGCTGGGAGAAAATTCCTCCTTGCTTGCAGGGCCAGAAGGCTTTCTGAATAAGCTGTTCTTGGTTTTAGGCACAGGTTGTAGCAATACCAGCTGCTATTCAAGGAAATTAAGAGGATTATTCATTGTAAACTGGTAAAAGAAACATCTACCATGGATTTGGGATTACTACAGCCCATTCTAGAGATACTACCGTCAGCCAAACAACTGAGCAGTAAGCATATTGTAAGCTCATTTTTTCACAATACAGCATCACCGGGAAAAAAAGAACCATGAAGTGTTCACTACAAAACTCTTACTATTATTCTGCTTCCCATGGGTAATAATAATAATAATAGTAATACTGAACGGTAAAAAAGGATGCCATATACATCGTAAGCAAGTATGGTGACACCTTTTCCATTACACCCAAATGCTGTTATGGCATTAAAAGTCCAGCTTGCTGAATGTTTTAGTCAAGATGCTAAATATGTTACCTCAAGCGCTGCAATGCAAAGCTACGCTTTCCCTGCCTTTTTAAAATGTCAACAGAAAGTAAAATGCACCTGAGATTCCTCGCAGCAGTTCCAGGAGGCAGGTAATACATGATGCGTATGTACGCTAGAATAAAAGCATCCATAAAGTGGAAATCGCTATTTCAAAACAAGAAGATAGTGAGCCAAGATTAGATTCAGAAGCCTTATGGAAGCCACAACTTCAGAAAAGCAGGCAAACCAGCTTTACAGTTTGCAGTAGGTCAGGCAGTAGCCGATATAATGAAAGGCATATGGAAACCAAGAGGATAATGTGGAAAATAAGCTGGAAAAAAAAAAAAAAAAGAAGAGGAAAAAAGCCCCTCAAGGCCAAAGTTATATACCAGCCTAGACAATGGATGTTTAAAAAGATCATGGGCTGATTCTATGTCACAACACAAATCTCATCAACCTGCCAGTGGAGCTGACGCAACAGTTTCATTCAATATAGGATGCAATCTATGTTATCAGCAGCAGCGTTTGCTATAGGTAATACAGGCAGTAAAGCGCATATAAAAAGGCTGTGAAGATTAGCAAAGAGCTAAAATCCAAAAGACAAACAGAAGAGATAATGACTCAAATACGACGGTGATTAAAGGGAGCACTAAAAGGAAAATCACAGGCACAGAAAGCCTCCCTTTAACAGAGTGATGCTTCTACCAGCTGTGCAGACCCAGCAGAAGTCCTGTTTTATTAGGCCTTCGGTTGCATATTTCCCATTATTGTGGACAGACACTGAATCTAAGGGATAAACTTACACCTGGATTTAATTGCCGCTATCTTAACAAACCAGATGTGCCCATACTGAAACCTGAAATTCAGCGTATCACTGCGGACAGCACAGGAGCAAGCTGTGGCTACTCGAAGCAGCTCGCACGGATTTTAATCCCAACAAACATAATTCGTTTCAAAGGAGGGAGGGAGGAATTTCAGCCGGATTGAGAAAGAAAAGGACATTTTTTTCACGGGTCATCACCAATCCCCCACCTCTTCTTTCCCGCTCACGTTCACCTTCTTGCCCACTCTCCCCCACGTGCTTTCATGCCGTCTGTGAGCAATTCAGGCCAGAGGCTGCCTCTTATTAGATAGATCACATACAGCAAGGCAGCCAGAGAACATCCTGGCAAACCACAGATGAGCTGTCTGTCAAGACGTATATTCCCTTCAGAAGTCATGCAAGACTTAAAAGAGTGCGGTGGGCAGAGGTTAGCTGGTCTAATCCTGTGTTCAGCAGAGAGTTATCCACACTGAATGAACCTCATGCTTTCCCGAGAAGCATGTTTTTCCACTCACCCAAAGACTGTTCTTCATTTGTATCCCTATATTGTTTCCTCTACTAATAACACTTCATTTTTTGTCTAATTTGAACCTCGCTGCTTCTGTTAAGGGCGCTAGGAGACCTCAAATCACACCCACTTACAGTCAGTCCTGTAAGCAGAATTTATTACAATGGTAGCTCACAGAGCAAGAACAAGACCAGCTCAACACTGCAGGACCCGCACGTATATTTTTACTGACTCCACTGATCTATCCTCTCTAACACAACATACATATATATATATATATATATAAATAAAAGTATTAAATGTGTATGGTAATGGTCTGGAGATTTCACTGACATTTTAACTACAATACAACTATAGGCACAGGCTTTTGCAAGAGTATTGTGACATTAGATAAAAATTCTTAAATCATGTCATTAGGCAACTATTATTTAAAGGAAAATTGGCAATAGGACTTAATTTCAAATCTTGTTTTGATTTATAAGAAAACAAAATCAAGACCATACAGCCTGAATGCATTTATTCCAAAACTGCCATCTAGGGCATTCTGAATTAGCTATGAGAGGAAACCATCAGAGGCAGAAAGGCTTTTAGATTACACAACGAAGTTTTAATAGAATACCGATGGGTAGGAAAATGTTATGAAACTTCTCAGTGGAAGTAAAGATACGAACCCCTAGCAAATGGCCCTAAGTAAAATTAACATGCGTATTTTAAAGCTCTGGCTTGCCATGCAGGAGTAACCTCAGCTAGGCTGGCTAACTTCTGAACTTTTAATACTACTTCTCGCCTTTTCCAAAAACTAGTTAACTTTGAAAACTGATCTGAAAATAAAACATACCTCAGCAAGTCTTTACTGGTGCTTCAACGCAAAGGAATTCACAACTGAAACATCTGTTAAGGGCCACCTTGCTCCAGCCAAAAAGGTGACAACTGTCACAAACCCTGCGCTCCGGCCAACCCGGCAGCGTGACTGATGAGAAGCACTACAGTCGCCAGGCTTTTCTATAATCCTATTTTTCAGAAGAATACCTTGCAAGGCTGGCTTTTTCACTGTTTTCCCTATGAAGTCTCCCCCTCTCCTACTCCAGCGTCCCTCTTGTCTCCTTATTCAGCAAGCGGCAAAAGGTGTGGGCCACAGCAGCATCCTGCAGCCCCAATCCCCCAGCCAGGAACCGAGGTACAGGCCACACCACTAGGAAACACATGGAAGGGTATTGGAAGGGGTTAATCAATTCAGAGAGTATAATGACTTACAAACTATTTTCGCACAGCAGCATGAAGCGCTGTAAATGAAGTCCAAGTGGCCAGCAGCCAACAGAGCAATTTAACCCTTCCTGGGCTGAGGCGCCTGCGGACACTGACCCCATGCTGCAGAAGCACCGTGACACCCATGGGCTTTTCTTTTTGATAAGGACTCCCACGTGGATCGCGTTTTCTCAGCCACATCTGTTAAACTTGAAAGAAATGAGCACTTTGCTCCATACAGTTTGACAGCTCCACCAACATTAATCCATTTAAATCATTAGGGCAGCACTAGTCCTCAGCATTGGGTTTGATCCCTAACAAGGGCAATGTCCAACTATCACCCATCACCACTAACGTAGTTTCTGCCTCATCTGGGTCCAAACCACTACATTAAATGTTACCCATTAGCACATGCCATCTTTTGACTCTATGCAATACTGGAAAGCTGTAAGGAAGACAAGAAATCGTAATTACCTCCTGTGTACATCATTAATAGAGACTGGTGGGTGGGAGAAGACAACAGAGAAATTTATTTGTAATTTCTCTCTGTAATTTATTTGTTCTTCCCACTTAGCAGACATTAAACACAGACACAGGGAGCAACGCAAGCACATCTAACAGACATTACAGGCCTGTTACCAGATTCTTGCGAGCTGAACTCTTGCAAAGTCTTCTTTTAGTGAAATGGGTTTCTCTATAATTCTTTTCAAAAAAAAAGAACCTTTCACGGATATTAATTTTGCAATGATTATATTCTAAGCATGCTTTATTCTAGTGCAGAGCACTGAGAGCATAGGGATACAAAGAAGAGCTACTCTTTATTGACCACTATTTACTCTAGACCTGTTGAAGCCTTAAAAACCCTAATGTTCCCCAAACCATTAGAGACTGAATGTTTAACCTGTGGTACAGCTGTTGTGGGCACTACTGGCTCATGTCCAAAAGACCAACTGAAAGGAGAGAGTGTTATGTTCTTCGTTTTAAATGAAGAAGTCTTTTGCAGGCCAAAAAAAGTGTACTGGAGAAAATGGACTTTAAAAATAAGACCAGTTTATGCAGAAACTGGCCCGCAGCCACGGATTAGCCCCCGAGGGCTTTCTCTCACAACTCCAGATTGTACTACCACAACCCAGAAAACGCAGCCCCACAAGTCTCATGAAAAAGCAATCGTGGACAAGACATGTTGTATGGCAGGCTTCGAAATGCCCAAGATGTACTTTTAATACAAAGCCAAACTAATTAAAAGCTCAAAAGGTGGCTAATGTCACCAAGCACAGGAGCACCTCGTTCAGGAGGAGATGAGCATGCAGATCCCTCTCCGCAGCTGGTGCAGAGATGTTCTCCTAGGGGAACAATGCGGGTGCCAGGACAGCCCTTACCCTGCCCCACAGCTCTGCTGCCAAAACTATGCAGGATGCTTGCCCCCATCTCCTCCTCGCTCCTCCTTCCAGAGGTGCAGTCGGTGCGGTGCAAGGGGGCAGCTCCTGTTGGCTGGCTGAACTGAAATGAAAGATGTTTTGCACCCACATCCCATGTAACTATATGAAATAATTGTAGCTGCACTAACAGAGCTTTGCCACTTTGGAGTGATTAACCAAACCAGATCACTAGTAAATCACCAATATAGGTAAACTGATAAAGTGTTTTGCATGTAGACCCAACAGAAAGGAGCAGCAGGTCTTCATTTACTGCTGACTTGCCCGTGGTGGAGGGGGGGACTGTGGCGACCTCCCTGGATACAACTCTGTGTATTCAGGGTTCTTATTAACAACGATCTTTCTGGTTTAAATCCCAGTGCTTTATGTGCGATCCCACAGCTAACCACCGGCATGACTGGAGTCGCTCCTGGGCAGACTTATTATGGTGGAGACAAACACAGGGAAGTGGTGGATAAACACTCATTTCCAGTGAACTTGCCCCCTCGTGCATCCCTGTAACCTCCCCAGTTGCCACTACAGGAAAGGACACAGGAAAGGCCTCTCGGCGCTGGAAGATCAGGCTTCCCTCTCAGCTGACAAGCGAAGCCCCCAGCAATGGAGCACGATTAAATGATGCCATCCCTCAGACGATTACTTCTTGCACAAATTTCACCATGTACTACTGGTTTGCGTTTGTTTTATTTCATAAATTGAAGAGGGGC
Organism: Egretta garzetta; assembly: GCF_000687185.1. Classification (NCBI taxonomy): domain Eukaryota; kingdom Metazoa; phylum Chordata; class Aves; order Pelecaniformes; family Ardeidae; genus Egretta; species Egretta garzetta. Next base: position 421,204 of record NW_009259044.1, on the reverse strand, counting down.
AAGCAAATCAGCTGGACATCCCGAACAGCCAGTACTCAAACTTTCCATAGCTGACTGCTAGAGAAGCAGAGCCAGACCCAGCTGTGATGTACTGCAACCTCTGAGCACATTAACTCCAGGCGTGCTCCGAAGCAAGTTTGTTTTGTACAACACAATTGCTTCTTCTTATATGATACTAAGTGAAACAGCGCCTGTCTCACTCAAGAGCCTCGCAGTGCCTTCTGCACTGCTCTCCTCTCCAAAGTATTCCAGAAAGGAAGCCAAGTATCTAAGGCAAGTTTCAAGCACAGCACACTCAAGGTCACTGAATTCCCAAGGAATCTGTGAATTAGGAGAGTTACTGCTGGAGTTCAGTCTTTTGTTAACAATACCAAGTAGCTGCTTAATTAAACAACTGTCCTTCTCCCAATCCTTTCTTGTTTAAGCAAGTAGAAGAGCTTAAAAATTACTTACTCATTTACAGTTTCTCAAACCAAGGAGCCTTTAAAGTATTCCCAGCTTGGCAACAGAAAGAAGAAAGCCTGCAAAAATGAACGTGTCTTCAAAACTGGCATCAAAACTTCACTTCTGACCTTGAGCTTTACGATCTCATTACCCAAAATCTACATGTGGGAGCAATCCACAGCACTTGGGAACTAACTGAGATCCTCCAGCTACGAAGCAGAGGAGAACCTCCCTCCGCCTGGCCCTGCATTAAACTGAGCTTCATCCTCCTGGTCTAAACGAGGATACAGGATCCTGGTCTCCTCTTAGTCATGAAGCGAGGATTCCTTCCTCAGTTCTCCCCCATTTTGGATAAGGGTGACCAGTTGAATCAGACCTGCTGTGTAAAGAAAACAACGACTAGGGCAATCGCTAACACTCTCAAAAGAAGATAGTTGCTCATTTAGTGAAACTACGCAGGTGCCATTGTGCACTCCCTAAAGCCTGGATCCTCTAGCTTCTCTAAAGACACAGATTTATGTTTTTAAAGCATAAACCAGAATATAACCTGAAAGCACTTTGTACCTTAAGAGTAACCAGATAAAACAGAATGTGCCATTTTAGGGTATTTAGCTGTAACTGTGCGAACCCTAGGAGAACTGGATGCAATTGCAGGCTGTGCTTCCAAAAGGTTCTGATTTAACAGAAACAAACCCAAACAGAACACCACTAAACATTAACAAATGTTCTATCCTACGGCTATTAAAGAAGCAGAACATCATAGGTGCTAATGACTAATTACCATTGCTATTGCTTGAGAAGGTTTGCTCAAAATTTGTTTCTAACATAATTTCCAAATTACAAGTCCCAGTGCAGAGCGTTCTGCACATGGCTCTTCCCTTGCTCATGTTAAGGCTTTGACCCACGGGGCACATGATTCAGCCCTCCTTCTCCAGCAGAGAGGGCCTGGCTCTGTCCCAGAGCCAAACAAAACCAGGAATACAGTGACTCGCCGCTGGTTTGTTCATTTACAGGCCAGACTTAAGGGATGATGCCAAATTACTTGCCCACCAAATATACTACATCTCGGGATTTCTTTTCCTTGTTGTCAACTCCACACTTTTAGACTCTGCAGTACAGGCAGAGTACAAGAAAAACTTGGTTTTCATTATGAATTTCAACAGGCCCGTGAAAGAAAGAGCTGCAGCCTTGGAAATCTGTATCTGCTCTTTCTCATACAAAGTGTTAAGATTTCAGAGGAGCAGCACATGACCCTTGGAGGGTAGTCTCTTGGAGATGATGAGCAGAAAGCTTCTGACACCCTGGCAAATACTTTTTGAATGCTGGAAACAGAGTCAGAGGGATGCAGTCTCCTCTGAGAAGAGACTACAGAAGATGAGACCTTTTCTGGACTGCTGTGTGATTTTCCACCATGTGTTTTCAAGAGGCAGTAATGTAATCATTTAGAAATACTTTTGTCCATGGAATTCAAAGATTCCTATTAGGGAGCTACTTTCCACATCCAGTGGTTTTGCAGGAGTTGCGAGCCATGATGGATGGTGAGCCTCTTTGGTCCCAAAATACTTGGCAAGGCCACCACAAGCTGCTGCTTACGGGGGGATGGAGAGGAAACCCTCTGCTTGGAGAAACTTCAGCTGCAGCCTAGGCATCATCTCAATATCAGTCCAACATCAGAAATAAAGCTGAAGCGGCGCAGGCTCTCTGCCAGACTGGCTGGGGATTGCAGTGATTTTGTAGCACACACCAGACCAGGTCTCCAGGTCTCTGACAACACTGGATTCTGCAAGAACCCTGGGGGAAGGATCAGCCCCAGTGGATCTAGCCCCTTCAGCCTTGCCCACATCACCAGCACAGCTTTCTTTTGATGCAAGATGTTTCAGGACCCCCCACCCCTGAGTGGGTACACGGTGCCCTACATGGAGACAATGTCACAGTAACAGGTCCAGGCTGAAGGACAGTACTGAAGCAGTCACGTCAGCGCAATCTAATCTCTCTCAGACTTCACAGCAGATTACTGCAAATTTAATTAGGCAAAGATTTGGCCTCACGATAGCTACTGCTGCAGTTCTTCCCTGGGTGTAAAAAGGTGGGGGTGTATTTTAAAAAACAGATGAATTTTCAAGACTTTTGGCACTTCCAGCTTAAGCAGTACCGTTTTAGGTAAGGAGGGATATGACTCCCTTTATGTAACAGGCCATGCTTGCTGCTTCTGATCCCTTGAGAAGGCTCATGGCAGGAACAAATCTTTTGGAAAGGGGGGAGAGGGGAGCTGGGAACGCTGAATAAAGTCCCCGAGACAAGGCCAGCTGCTGAACTGCCTGTGTTGAAGCTGCAGCCCTTCAAACCTGCAGTGCCAGTAACAGCCTCAAAGTGACAGAGCATCTTTCGTAACTGCATTTAGTAATCTTTCTGCTCTATGCTTTCCTAACAACTGATGGCAAAACCACTTCTCTGCCAGCAGCATCAGTACTGGCTAATGCAAATTGACAGAAAACTGGGAATATATTAGATTTCTGATCTCTCTGCTAGCGAGCCCTCCTCCCAGCTGCCACAACAGCCGCTCTCATGGGTGCTGCTGCGTTGCGCCTCTGCCAAGCAAGCAGCTGGAAAAAGGGACGTTGTTCAGGACACGCTCTTGAAACCTTAGCCCCTTCCAAACCGGTGGTGACCTGTCCCTAGGAGGTGGCAGCTGCACGGCACCTCATGCTGGCGGGGATGTCTGAAACACAGAGCAAGCCAGCATTTACACAAACTCTGGGAGTGGGCTCATTCCATCCACTTGGCCTCATTGGATCCACAGGGACATGCTGGATCAATGTTCGGAGGCCTATGTCTCACCAGGGTCACCTGGTTTGCAACAGCACAAAGGACAAGGTGGCGGCTGAATCGCTGTGGTGTTAGCTGGATGGCACAGCCACCTCTCTTCTCCACGCTTGGAGTTTAATGAGTGCTCCAGCATGGGGCTCACTAACTGCTTTTTCCAGGGTCATGCTGAAGACACACAATACTTAAGGTGATTTAACACCCACAGCCCTTCAGCAAAAAGGGCATGCAGCAACTCTGAGCTTGCAGGTGATGGGGAGCTCCGTGGGGATTCAGCTGGCTTCTTTCAAATGAGAAGTACTCCTATCTGACAGCCAGCCCTGTTAGGAATTCATCACAGTTTGAAGGCCACTGGCCATTGCAAGCATCCCCGGTACCCCTCCAGCTCAGCAAGCTTAGGAAGAGCAACTGCGGCTGAGCACAAGGCACCAGGGCCTGCAATTAACTATATACCAGCCCCCCAAAAGCAGAAAGCCTCCCAGCGAGGACCACGGTCTCCCTCCACTTGCCGTAGTGAGGCTGCCTGCCTTTGCTGGCCACTGCTGAAGGCTGGCCTGCTTGAACGGGAGAGGAACCGGCAGCACGAGGCAGTGCTGGGTTTCCTGCCCGGGACTGGTGTCAGCAGGACGCCCCTCCAAGGCATCCAGCAACGAAATGGGAACTCACTCCACGATACTGGCTGCTTCTCCTAAATAAAGCTGGATTTAAAAGAACAGCTCCTTTTATTCCTGTTGGTAGAAAATAAGGACCAACTATGGAGCTCCTTACAAACTCCCACAGAATCAGTGCCCAATACAGATGTAAAATTTGTGACACAGGTGGATGGTTTCACTGCTCCTCCTTCACCAGCCTGCAAGCTCAGATCAGTTCTTCAGCTTTAATCTGTTTTTCAAACCAGAGCCACCATTTCTGGAGCTGGTTTGAAGACCGTCTACAAGGGCCTGGACTCAATCACCAGCTTGTTTCACATGGGGAGCATCGCAGGATGACAGCTTCCAGGGTTCACTAAAGCTGCACAGCATTGTTCTGAAGTGTGCGTTTTAAACGCATGCACATTTTTTTTTACCAAAAGAATTGTTCAGTAATTGCTCAAAGGAGGGGAGGGAAATAAAAGTCACAAACCCTTGTTTTATGTGGAGAAGCCGCATGTTTCAGTGAGCCCATGAGGATCCTACAGCTGAGCCCTGGCCCTGGGATAACGCAGCTTTAGAAGGCTGCGATGGTAAAGAGCATCATGCGGTAATGCTGCTGCTGCAGACAGAATTTCCACAGTGAGATGCCATGATTGCGAAAGTGTTTTTCTTGCACTCATATCACTACCACGCAGGACTTAAAGCCTGCCGACTATTCTGTGCTGAGTTTGAAAGCAAAATCTGCCCTTTGTCTCATCGCTGGAAAACGCATGTACACCGCCCAGCACAGACGTGGCACTTACAGAACCGTAAGATGACAAGGTACGTGCAATACACAGTAGTTTGGTTATAAAAGCTACAGCTCCTTGACCAACAGGGGGATCGGCAGAGGAAGTCTGCCCATTCAGAGGGCTGATGGATCTCACAAGCATTTGACTTTTATGCCCTATACATCAAAAGCCCCATAAATTGTGCATGAATAGCTCTAACTAAAAGGCCACCTATTTCACTACTTGCTTCACTGAAGCACACAAGATAATATATTTAAATAAGGCACGTTTTAGGAGAAAGTAGTGATTTACTAATGCAAACTGAAGCCTCATTTTGATAGGGTTCGCAGGTTGAGTGCAGACTGAACACCCCAGAAAGAAAAGTGATGAAAGAAGTGAAAAGCAAGCAGTGAAAGAAGGGAAAAGCAGTGAAAGAAGGGAAAAGCACAGCTGCACATGCACAGGTTTGGGACCAGCCCATTCCTCTGCAGTTTCACGTAGGCTCTGAACTAGAAGAAAAGCAACATCTTTCTACACAGCCACAGCTTTTATTGTCCTCCTGTCAGTGGAACAACTTTCTCATTATTAAAACGAGCTGTCAGGCAGACTGGCATTTCCCTTCTCGCGGTGTCCAAGTTAGCCCGTTCGTTCAAATATGGTTAAAAATTTCACATAGTGTTGCTGGCTAACTGTATATGGTCTGAGGTTTTCTGGAAGTTTGCTGTCTGGCACAGTTTGGAAAAGTAACAAGCAGTGTAACTCTGCAGCGCTCAGTAACCAAGTGCCTCTTGCATTACACACGGTCTGTCAAACCAAGGGGCTCACCTCCGAGCGGGTGTGTTTAAGCTTCGGTGATGTACGCCATCCGTCATCTAGCTTTGACAAAAAGAATATTCAACTGCTGCTTTTGTAATGCCCTAAACTAAAGCTGGAGATGTGGATACCAATAAACCCAGTTACACTGAAAGTAAATGCATTAGCCACCATCAGAAATATAAAGGAAAAGAAATAAATTAAACACTGCCTCAAATATTCCCAAGCTTGGTGAAGGATTTGCTATTCACACAACACGCTGAACTCTCTTTTGAGCATTTAGCCATGCACACTTGAAGAGCTTTTTAGCCCTTTCCTAGGGTTTTCTTTGTTGCTCTGCTTCCAACCCAACAGACCCTTCTTTCTGCTGGTTACGACCAATCTGCCACAGGTACAGTTTCAGGGGAGTGGACCTGGCTCCAAAACTTGCGCCCACTTCCTGCAGCCACCACTGCTCAGTCCCTCCATCCCTCCAGCAGCCTGCAAGTCTCCGCTCGCACCCAGCTAGTGCTTTCTTTCTCTTCCCTCCCCCTTGAAGGCTGCAGCCCCTCTGGATTTGGAAACTGGTCAACTTGGAGGTATTTTAACATTTTCCTTAGTGACATCCTCCCATTGACACTTTTCACTCATCTAGGAGACAGGGGCAATGGGAGGAGCACGGGCACATGGAGATCTTCCAGATGGGTTTGACCACTGGGTCAAAGTCCCATTGCTTTGGGAAACCTTGTGGGTGCTCAACACTGCTAAGCACAACGGAGAACTGCAGGGAGGGAGGAAAAGCCATTGCTGAGAAAGCAGAGGCAGCTTTAGCCAACAGATGGAGAAGGCTGGTGGAGTTAGCAGCTTTGTTTACCAAACAGCAATGCCTTGTCTTCTTAGGACCCATTTTTAGATGTTGATCGAGGACATTTCAGGGATTTGACTCATGAATAGCAAATGACTAATGCCGGGTTTGCCAAAAAGCCTTCTCCTTGCTGCGGGAAGGCAAAGCTGCTTTGAAGTAGCTCCTGAACCAAGACAATTTACAGCCTGACAGTTTAAAGCTGCATTGAAACGGGTACTCGTTTCCTCGGGGCGTTATAAATCGCCGCGGTTCAGACGCAGGCGGGCCACTGGCCGGGGAGGGCAGGGTGCATGGATGGGGACTGTGTTCTTCTGCTGTCCCACGACGGCACGTCCACGAGGGAGCCAGAGCCCTTCAATGGGGCTTTCAGAGGGACACACAGAAGTACTTTCTGCTGCATTTTCCTTAGCGCTCTTCTGAGATATACTTGTATCATCTGAACTGCAGGTTGTTCCCGAGTTCACTGCGGTTTTGAGCTGGAGCTAATAAGGGCTCTGACGTGAACCCGATGAGCAAATAGGTGTGCTCCCAACTCACAGCCAAAGGCAGACTTTAAAACTGCTACCGAGAGCAAGTTTTTTGCAAACAGGCTCAGCTGGTGGCAGAGGGACATGTTCCCCATTGCTGACCCAGCCCTGGGAGCAGCACCTTGCATCAGAAAGCAAGGTGGGCAGTGACACACTATTTGCACCTTAAAATATCAGTACCATTCCACACAGCTCACCTGGGCAGTGCCTGGAGGCACCCAGAGAGCTCAGGGTGGGAAGAAGGCTCTCGCTCCGTGCAAGTACATGTGTCAAGGACATACTCTAGAGCAACAACCTGATCTGGCATGGCAAATCCAGCGTTAGCAGTATTTTTCTGTAAAGCCTACAGAAGGAGCTATACACGTACCCCAGGATTCTCACCCCTAATTTCATGGCTGTTTTGCCCATCGCTGTTTGGGCTTTTTTGAATCAAAGAGCCAGCGGATCAGCCTGCAGGGTGCCAGACCACACTTTTCATCAAGCCGTGCCTCTGCTGCCTCTGCCTCACATTGATGCGAACGCCAAAGTCAAATGCAATCGACCCACACAAAACAGATGTTAGAAACCTGTCTCTTTCTCTTCAGCTGTCCTCTGAGGTCTGGCCTCTCGTCAAATGCCCGGGGGGATAGTTTTCTTTTTTATTTTTAAGGCAATGATAATACGTTCAAAGGCTTTTTTCTGTTTGGAGAAGGCAAATCTACACCTGGTCCAGAACTGCTTCAATACACACCAGCGAATAACAACCCTCTGTCTCTGAGGGAAGTTTGACCTCTTGACTTGCAAAATAGTTGTTTTCTACCTTCACAGAAATTTTAACAGCTAATTCAGTAGTGCCACAGGAACACAGGTGACAAATCTAGGCAAAGCATGCCATCTTTTTTATTCAGCAAACTGTCAAAAGAGAACTTTTAGTCTCCCCTCTGATAGGACGTTTGTTTCTACAAGTCTTTAAGCCAGAAGGATACAGAGATGATCTCCTGGGCATTTTGCTCTCCAGGGAAACAGTGCACCATTACAGTATTTCCCACAGATAAAGAAAGAGAGGAGCAAAGAATGGACAAAGAGAGAGCTATAGAGTGGAAGGGAGAAGGCACAGCGGCAGACAGAAAGAGGCAAGCTTGCAGCACCACTATGTTGACTTACAGTACTTTTTAAACAAGATGCTCCTTTTGGGTACTTTATGTCCTAAAAAAACCCCAAAACATAACAGCAGCCTGTGTTGCGCAAAGATGAAGGATGGGAAGCATTATGCGAAACTTAAAATACAGCTCGGGGGCCTGGTGCATCACAGCCTGTTTAGTATTAGCGTTATCCAGAAAAGCACTGAAAAATGCATTGCAGGATATTGAAGAAATCTATATCCGGATATTAAAACTAGTATTCAGTAAACTGCTAGGAGTGACTATCACAATATGGTCAGACCACAAACTCAATGAAGCCTAGGAAATAAAGCACCACAGCTAATTTGAAGCACATTAACAGAAATCACATACAAACTCCACTAAATCCATCAACTCAGAATGGATACTTGTTTGTCTTACTTAGGACGGGTGAGGAGACAGACCCGTGTGATTTACACAACATGTTGTATTGCTCATTGCTTTGTTGATTTTCAGCAAAAGTACTGCCTGTTCTTGAGGTCTGGGATTTCACACTTGAAGGATTTCTAAGAAAACAGGGTTATGGCTGGAACTGAAGTGACATGGCCAGAACCTGAAGACCTGGCTTCCTCAGCGCCTGCCCTCCCGTTATGCAAAGCACTGTCCTCTTTGGCAGCAAGAATGAGTGTCCAGGGTTTGTGACTCACTAGCCGAGTAATAGCGTCATCTTAGCAGATGTAGTGTGTTATTTGCAACAAGTCAAGAAGTTGGTCAAAGCAAGTCTTCCTGGCCCTGGAAGCCCAGCTTCTTGGGCTCCTCGTAGGTTGCTTTTTTCTGTGATGCAGCCCTCCTGCCCACTTTGAATGGGAAAGAAACCACCCGACTCACTAAATGTCAGCTTCTCCATTTTGTCAAAGGGCTAAAATACATTGGGAAAGTAAAACCACCCCACAACATCAAAACACACACATCAAAAACCAACCCTATCCAAAACACCCTTGTCATCTTCATCCTTCAGACAACTCCTACTCGGTACTAACTTGCAGCTGGAAACTGCCCTGGAAGGACATTTACCCGAGCTGGTCTGCTCTGGTTTTGCTTCATGTTCCATAGAAGAGCAACTAGACACACATCAGGTGTTAACGGCCACAAGAAAATGTGCAGTAACAACAGTGGTTGAGCTGCTCAAGGCGGCAGTTGGAGCTTTATGAGCTGCAGGGGATCATACAGCAGTTCTGCACAGATATCATGTTAGATAGGAAGTTTTGTGATAAACGCCAGCCTGGAAATTTCCTTATAGGTAAAGAGACATACTGAAGACTTGAAAAGAGCAGAAGAGAGTAAGGGGTCACAGTTTGTAAGAACAGTTGGCACTGCTGCTAATAATTTGTGCCCTGAGTGCTGCAAAATGCCAGAAAGATGGAACTATGTGAACTCAACAAGATGCAGGTTTGCACTGATTCATGTCATTGCTGAATGACATCAAACCCAAATGTCAAATCCTCTCCACTGGTGAGTTAGCCAGTTCTATATTAGGTTTCTTTCTTCACTTGCAAGTTACAGAAACCATTACCCTGACATAATGATTAGGGTTTTAATAGCATGAATCTTTTGGTCCTAACCATGAAGAAAAAGAAAAAAAAAAAATCATCTGTAGGCCTCAGTGGCAAACAAAAAATGTAATCTTTATTCTCTTGCCCACTAAGTAATTATGCTTACATCATGCTAAAATAAAAGTCTAGGTTGTGCTTTCTGCTATAAAAAAACAAGGAAGAGATCAAACTGTCCATATATATGGAATTATAAATCCAAGCCATATATAACCCAGAGCAAAGTATGTAATCAGGACATAACAAATGGAGTTTAATACTCAGAGGAAACCACAGCTCTGGAAGACATTTAAAGGAATATTTCCATTTTCCTAGGTACTATATCAGGTTCTTGGCCAGACATTTTTGATTGCACTGTACTAAAAATATAGTCCTAGTTTCAGAAGACAAAAATTTTAGAAGCATGACGAAATGTGAAAGGTAATTGCAATGCACCGCTGAGCTATTTTATTACATTATCTAACATCTTTAAAGAGTAGATTAGCTCACAGTGCAAACACTCTGGTTTCCCTGATTTTTAAGTCCTGGCATTGATACAAGCAGCAGAAACAACCGTGTCCGAAGATGGGGGAGTGGTGCTAGTGAGCTTCTGGAGCAGGTTTCCTCAGCAGAACGGGCAACGCTTTCCATCCAAGAACTACGTGGAAGAGCTACAGCCCCTTTGTAAATGAAGTCTGGGAAGATGGCTGGGAGAGGTGTGTGATCACTTGCCGAGCCCTCCTTAGCAAAACTGAAACAGCCAAACAGTTATCAACATAAAACCATGGGGAGTCGACATGAAAAGCTGTCGGAGGGCCTGCAGGAGCCCGCAGCCCCACAGAGCACACTCACCGGTGGTCGTGAACTGCCTCCCCCTTATCTTTCTTCATTTAATCCTAACTTTTTATCTTCCCAGAAAGAGAGGGCATAGTATTAATGTGATAATGTCCTAAGAACTATGGTTGCCCAAAATGAGACATACTTCATCTTTAAGAAAAGGTAAAAAGCACAAGTAGAAACAGCAACTGTAGATATAACAGAAGGGACTTCCTACACCTGCAACAAATAACACACTTCAGTGGATGAGATTTGCACTACCCAAATCCCTGTTTACCTAGGAAATCCGTATTTACAATGGCTATGGTTATGTTTTCCTTCTGCTCTTGTTTGCCCTCCCACCTGTTACAACAAAAAGCAGAAGAAGCCCTCCTGCCGCGGCTTCGTTATTCGCGCTACTTTCCCCTCCTCTTCACTCTCTGGCTGGTTAGTCCAAGAAATGGATCTAGTTATCGGACAAAAAGCAGGGAGATAGACATTAGTCTCTGTTGAGAAACAGAATAATCACTAAACAAACTTCTGCTTTCTTTGTGCAGCCAGGCTCAAAAATTAAATAACTGCTCCTCTCCTGAAGCGCAGGGTAAACCTCTAGGGAACCTGCACGCAGGTGGATCCAGCATGGCACGCGATGCAGGGAATAAGCAAGCATCTTTCAAGAAAGGAAAATGGAGGAGAAACATCAAGGACTTTAGTTAAAAGTACATAGGAGTGATATGTTGCTCCATCTAGTATATGACATTGCAGTTATTGCTCTATAAAAGCCAGTTTTAATCCCAAAGGCTGTCTTCAAGCAGCCATTTCAACGTAGGGTTTCAAACATGATATTACAAAACAAGACTCAGTTTAGGACAGCTTGAACGAATTGTATTCTGAATTTCGTTCTTCTAAAAATGTACAGTCTGCCATAAAAACTAGTCAGAGAAGCTACATCCAGAATACGAGGTGTCAATGGTCAAGTGTATCCTCATTAGAGGGTGGCCAAGTGATATTTATTTAGTGTTATGCACTATGAATTAAACATTTATTTTGTATCACCCAGTAAAATATCTGAACCTCGTTTTGGCAGCTGTGCAAATTCTACCCCGACTGCACTGATGACTGACTGTACTTCCTTTGACTTTCATACAGCCTCTCTTCTCGTTTTAAGAGAAAAACCTAAAAATCAAGAATGCCAAAAATGCAAACATTCGTGTATCAGCCCACAGTACGCAAAAGGAGGGTGAAAGCAGATCACCCCTCAAGACATCATCTTATTAAGGTCGCAGATGGAATTACAGCGTGATAATTAAAGTCTTCGAAGGCTTGGAAACCTCATCCTGTAAGAGTGTCTCTTCTAAAAGATCTGGGAACACAGACTTTCCACTCCTGGACTGGTGGCTTAAACAGGGACCATATTAAACATAATCTGGGAGATCTGACCATCGATTCCTTTTCCCCCTAAGGAGAGAAAGGAGCCTCACAGATTTTGGCCAGATATCCCCCACAGATCCTCCTGCCCAAGGTGGCTAAAGCTAGAGATGACAGCCTGCAAGAAACTCATGTCAGCCTGCTATTAATATTTACCCAGTCTGAAAAGTGTTTTGGCATGCTTTTAACAGGATTGCAAGATTTATTCCATTTCAAATGCTCTTTGGACCATAAAGTGGAGCACTGCTGCCGTGTGTCACTGTTTCGTTGAATCAGCAGTAGAAACATGCCACTTTTTCTACCTCAGAACAGGCTTGGAGGGCAGAATTAGCCTCTGCTACGGGAGGGACCAGGACCGGCAGTTGCCAAACTAGTCAGTACAAAAAACTCTAACAAGGAGAAACTGAAATAGGGACTGTTGACACCTACTTCTCTTGGGCAAAGCAAATTCAAAAGGCACGTTTTGACAGACCAACTTTGCTCCAGCGCCTGACAACAGAATTATCACCACACATACTGCAAGTTGTAGGGTGGTTCACGATGAAGCAGCAGGAGTAACAGGGTGGGATGTTCTTAAAGAGCACAGGAATGGGAAAGAGGGTTGCAAGCAAGACTGCTGGGATTCACTTTGTTTTCTTTAATTGAATGGGCATTAGCTGAAGAACAAAAGGCATTTACAAAGGCCAAGCCACAAATTGAACACTAGGTGTGGGTAGTTACTATCTGACATATGGAAATGGGGTTTCATTATTGATTTAAAGGTGTAATGAGATCCAAGAGCTGACAACAGGAGCACCACACTGTCAAAGTGGATAAACTTTTGAACAGCTTCACCAAAATGGAGAAAGTCACCAAGATAACACACTACAACCCAACTACTCAGACTTCAAAATTAGATTAAAAACTTTTTTTTTAAAAAACAAAAACAAAAACAAAAACATACTTTCTAAAGAAAGTTTCTGGGAGGTGTTGCAGAGCCTCTGTGCACGAGCATCCCGGCTGCTTAGATGTCACCATCCCGTCTGGACCAGAACCCACAAATTCTTCATATAGCTCATTATTTATGCAATTGCCTTTATCTTGCTCAGCTTGTTCCTACGCTCACAGCCCTGTGTTAATAAACCTTTATTACTAGATCTGACATTTCAGAGCTTCAGCAGCTGTCTGCCAGGAGCAGGGAAGACTGGGTGTTGTTAAATGTATTTGTGGTAGCAAAAGATATCTCTGGAGGAGATCAGAGGGGCACAGGTGCTTTGCTCTGAAAAGCTGATGAGCATTTCACACCAACCCAAGCCTGATGTAAGATATAGTCCTTTTTTCTAAGAGGTCTGGCTCGTTAGCCACGCAGAAGGTCACTGTTGGCCACAAGAGCTGGTGCCAGGAATAACTCCTATTCCAGGACAGATGGGAGAATAAATCCTTCCCCCAGAGTGCTCTTTTACTGCAATGTGGGATTATGCCTCTCTCTTAGGACCACTTAAGTACCTGTCACCTAATCAATCATCTGTGGAGAAGATCAGGAATTAACCTCTCTCTTGTCTCTCCCGAGCAAAATTGGATTAGGCTGAAATTCTTGAGTTAATACAAAGATACCTGGGTGAAACTTAACAGCCTGTGATGCACGCGAGATCAAATGAGCAAAGTCCAGGAGGGGACATGACCAAGTGCTCTACAAGCTACGACTCCGTAGCACCGCCTGCTTTTCCAATTGCTTATGCTCCACACAGAAAAAGTGGATTTAGAGCTGTGGCTCCAAGGCTGCAGCGTGGTGGATCTGTATCAGCCACAGTATTGCTCTGCCTCCCTCCCCGCCGCAGGGAGCACAGTCTGGCGGTGCCAACCGCAAGCATCCAATTTCATAACGAGTAACGGCACGGCAGCAGCCAGCTCCGGGCACTGCCGTATGCCGCACCTCGTGGAAAAACCATTGTCAAACACTGTGCAAAGCCAGTTAGTTAAGCACTGCCAAGAATCAGCTGAAAGCAGTTGCAGTCTCCCCATCAACGTGGACGGGCGACTCCCATGAACCTGTAAGGACATAATATTCCTCCAGACACCAGCAAGTCCAGTTGCACATTTTATGCCGCTTCGGTAATGACACTGGTTTGAAGCGATCCAAGCCTCAGCCCCAAAGGAGAAGTATTTGAGAGCAGGAACTGCAAGTTAAGCTGTGGGCTCAAAATGTGACTTGGGATTAAGTAGCATTTTGCTTCACTTAGGCTATTACCCTGGGTGGAGCACAGCAGCTGGTCCAGATATCCCTGAAAGGCACTTTGCTGTGCAATACAGCTGTATCCTCCTAGTTCTGTCAGTGCTGGAGACCAAAAAAATCCTAGCGTGATTTTGTAAGAGCAGTGGATAGGGAATGCTGACTCAGTATTTTAGCTTTTCCCCCTATGCCCCATCACATCCCAGTAGTGCTAGAAAGGTGCTGGGTAAAAGGGAAAAGTGATTCTTTGGGCTCTTTCAACAGATAGCAGAAGACACTCAGTGAGAATCTGTATCAAGGCAATGCACCAAAACTCAGCGAACTGTCATTAAAATGCAGCCTGATTTGCGTCCAGAGAAAAACAGCGTTCTCTACAATTTTTTCCCCCCTCTCACAAGACCTGCCAGCAGCACATGATGCCTCAGCTGCACTGCGATGTGGGGAAGCTCGGCAGACAGCAGGATGAGCCTCCATAAATGAGAAGCAGGTTCAGAACAGGGGGGAAGGGAAGGGATGAGAGAGGGAAGCAGATTACTGGCTGTGGCCAAGGATATACTCATTATATAGAAAGGAGATGAAAGGCTTTACTTAAAGTGCCAACGTCAGTTCAATGTATTTAGAAGGATTCAAACAAGTCCCATCGGTACAGAACAGCCCGAAGGAGCTTTGCGTTCGTGTAATTTAATGGCTCTTTGTTCACTGAAGTCAAAAAGCAGTGGTAGATTTTAGTGAGTCCCTGGCCAGGCCCTGTGCGGTTTCCAGGACTAAAACAGACATCGCTGGAGAGTGCACTGAACTATGGTGGGGCAGCTTGAATGAAAAGGCTGTTGTAAAATAAATCCTCTGATAAGAGCAATTAATGCTATCTTAATTATGTCTTTCCCCATACTCACCACTATTCTTGCTGGCTGCTGACTTGTACAGCCACGAAGGCACTCCTCCCAGGCAAAAATAAGAAACAAGAAGTGAGGTGGGGACTTTAAAAATATACTTTTGCCAATTTCTTTTCAATCCAGCTTACTGAATACAAGATATAAAAAAATCCACCCTGCAGCCTTTTGTTCTGTGGTGTATTTTTATTGCTGGCAAAACCATTAAGCTTGAGGTTTTCTTATTTTATCTTCACATTCAGTTTTTTGGGTGGGTTTTTTTTTTTTTTTTGGTAATCAAAATGGCAATAGTTTATTATGTGCTTTGAGGTTTTCTGCACACAAAAAGAAAAAAAAGCTATGCTACTATTCCTGTCTCTAATTCATCCCTTTTGCTTGCTCTGCTGTGGGCAAGGCTTCAAATCATAACCAGCAATTTTGTCTGCCTCCTAGTTACCAAAAATTACTGCTGCACCCACTGGTGATTCAGAGGCTGAGCATGACACACGTGCACACACGTTTGGTACCAGGACATCCATCTGAACTAGCAGATGCCTGGCAGCTATCTCTTTTGTTCATTAAAACATGAAAGCAAGCCAGACGAAAAAGTCTCCCCGATAAACTAGTGGAAAACACACATGCACTTTCAAAAGGGTTTTAGGCTGATTAGTCGGAACAATATTTTCAAGCCAAGAGGATGATACTGGAGCATTATACATCCTTGAGATATGTTATCTGAAATGTACCACTCTTTGTCAAAATGGATGTGTCCAAAAGCAAAAATCAAGGCAATTCCACGAGAAATATATTTATCTGCCAGAATACCTGGTTATTTCTAAGATAGATATGGAAAGGAAGAGAAACCCTTCCAGCATCGGTGTATTTAAACAAAACTCCAGCTCCAGCCAGCCAGGACGTCCCTCAACCTGTCTGGAAGATCACCCCCTAGTAGGGCATGGCTCAGGATCCCCCTCAAACACACTTCGAAGCATTGCCTAACACCGAACTGTATCACGCCATCTTCCATAGAGTAATTGCAGAAGAACACGCTCATTTGCATCCCCAGAACAATAGATAAATTAATGGATATGACTGCAATTCATACAGCCTTGTGTCTGCAGCAGTGGAAAGGTCAAACAAATTAAGGCTCTGAATTCTGGGCAGATTTCAAGCTGGCTCTCTTAACATTTGCAACACAAGGGAATAATTAGAAAACATCCATCAGCTCCATTTCCGTTAGAAAGCCCGTTTCTGTTAACATGGTGATGAGCTGTCCTCTGCATAGCTAGATCTGCTGTCAGATTATGGTCAATTATTTCTCTTCAAGTATTTCAACTCGAAAACACAGACTTTACTTCCTTCAGCTCTCAGATCTCAGACACCCCGACCACACACAATACCCCTCGCAGAAAGAGCACTGAAACCCTGCAGAGCCGGCGGACAGGCTGAGCCCCTGCAGAAAACCACTGCAGCTCCTAGGGACATCAAGGAGGAGCAAATGGTCCCTGCATTAAAAAATAATCTCTAGGTACTTTAAAAAAAAAAAAAAATCACAGGATTTCCACACTGGACACACCAACCCCCCAGCACCTCATAACTGTGAAGCCTTATTCAAACGCTCAAGCCTCTTTTACAAGGAAGCATCCTGCTGAGTCCATAGGATGTTTTTAGATCACGGGACAGGAGAAATACAGGGCACTGCAGATTAAAAAAGCACATTTTATGCAAGCTGTTCCATGTGAGAGCTTGCACACCCAGACGTTTCACTCCCCACAGAGCTGGAACGACCTTATTTTTAACAGACCAAACCAACCTGTCCCCCTTTGGACACAGAAGAGATCTGCTGGTTTGGCACTGCCTTGGGACTCCAGGCTTTGGTATCTCACAGCTGAGGAGGAGACTGCCAGGTTCTGGAAATCTGGGTAGGGATACATAAACCTAAGCAATGTCCCCAGCTACACTCTGAGGAAGGTGCCAGGAAAGATTCAATGCAGAAGTCTCAGCAGTGCGACTGAAAGGAGACGAAATCCCTCGCCAGCCACTTTGGCAAGGAAAAAAAACCATGATCTGAAGTGATGATTTAATATCAAAGCCTCTTTGACCCAGGAGAGCTCTTGGAGAGAAGTCATGGGGGGAAAAAAGGAAAGGAAGAGCCCATGTGAATGATTCGCCTGCTGCACGGGCAGTGGTGGGACAGGTCTACCTGCTCATTACACGGCTGAGCTCTACTTTCTGCGGGGCTGAAGGGAGGCTAAAGGGTTAACAAAAGGACCTTTGTGAAGCCAACTGTAGATCCATCTGGCAAGGATGGGGAGCCGGTTGGTACTGGCTGTGTTGTTCTGACAGTGGAATAAGGGGGGTAGAAGCTGGAGTTCACCAAAAGGATAAGGTGAAGAAGAGGAGTGGATGAAGTAAACGACCCCTGAAGACCACTGACTGAAGTCACTGAGCATGTGCAGTCGGGAGGGACTTATGGAAATGACCTCTTGAAACTAATTTTAATACGAAGCGGGGACAGGTTATGCCTATGTATAGGTGTATTGGGAAACTTCATGTATATGTAACACTTTGCTACATATAAACGGGGCAAGCTGCCGTGTTGCGGTGCGCACGACTTTGGTGGGACTACCCCCCCGTGCTGCCCAGCGCTGAATAAACATACCTACTTTACAATCTTACAGATTGTGGAGTCTGTTTTCCGCACGTCAGTGCCTCTGTGTTGATCGGGAGCTCGTACTGAACCAGCATCTCCCTGTGATGCCCCTTATTCCCCCCATGCACTAAACTTGCTTTCCAGCTCTTGACAGACATGGGGATCAGCAGCAGAGTCCCACCTGGAGCATCAAGCAGCAGACGGGTCCAGATTTCCTTGGATCCAGGATTCCCAAGAATGGGCACTCCCATTCAGCATCTCCCCTATGCTGAAAGAGTCGCTCTTAAGCCCACTTACTCATTAACTTATTCCCTGGCACAGGAAAGCTCACAACCGATGCACATTTTTTTGTGGTAGCATGGCTGCCAAGGCTAATATTGATATCTGGCCATAATCCTTCCTAACCCCATGGAGAGCTTTGGCAGATCAGCATGTTGCAGCAACAAGGTTTAGGGGTTACTGGATGCTTCGTAAAAAGCACGCCTTTGGAAGTTTTAAAACGCGTTTCTTCTCAAACGTTATGACGACACCTCCCACCGTGCCCTTTCCATGCCGTCTGGCCAAGCAGCCAGCTGCACCACTGCTCCTGTCCCACCTTCCCAGTTTGCATTTGTCCCCTTTCCCCCCCCCTTTTTTTTTAAATTTCATTTAAAATGTTTGTAAGTGCTGGGTCAGCTGAAGCTCCATTACCTAGAAATGGCAAGAAAAGAGAAAAAAACCCAGACTTTTCTGCCTTTGGAAATAAAAATGTTTTGGCTGCCAAAGAAAAGAAAGAGTTACACCCATGTAAAGCTTTCACTTAGGAAGAATTAATACAGTCAACTGTTTTTGGATGGATTGCCAGCTACAGTATTAAAAAAAAAATAAAAGGGAAGAATTAATACAGTCAACTGTTTTTGGATGGGATTGCCAGCTACAGTATTAAAAAAAAAAAAAAGAAAAGAAAAAAAAAAAAGAAATAAAAGAAGAGGCCCAAGCCCTGTCCTCTCCCATTAGACTCCCTCCAGTTTCTAGCTTCTACTGGGTTCCTGTTCAGAGGGAAATCCTCCGTCACCTCTGTCTAGACTACCCACCTGTTTTTTTTACTGGAAGAAGTAGTGCTGAAAATTTATACTCTCAAGAAGCTGAGATGCAGCTTCCAGGACCATAAGCTTTTCAAAGCACACGTGCTAGAACACACATACAAGCTGTATTTTATACACTTACAATATTTTATATATGTATGTCCCTAGCATCAACCCTAGTGAAATTCTCTGCTATGCTGTTTCTTTACTGACCATCAATTCAAACATTCCCATCCACAAAACGCTTCAGAAAATGCTGCTTTAAAATAGAAGTTGCATGTGCAACTCTACATGCTAGGGAATTCTAGCTGGATCCCAGACCCCTCCCACAGAGCCAGTTAAGCTAAAAATCTGTCCAGAAGGACATGTAATCTTGCATATAATCACTGCTGAATACGTAGCCATACTATCACAGCTAAACTCCCAGCCTGGATAATTAGAGATTTTATTCCTCTATTATCCAACTGCAGATTTCATTACAGACTCTATGAAAGCCTCTCCTTTAACTTCCCTGATAATCATTAGCAATAATTAAGCAATGATGATGCAGAAGACAGAAGAGGTTAATCAGAAGGGAGGGATTTTTACTTTCTTTTTTTCTTTTTAAACAAGTCCAATGCCAACGTTCATACTCATGAACTGGTATTTTCACAACTGCCCAGCAAAAATATGTGGCAGAGGAAAAGAAACCCTGGAGAAATCAGGCTTTATTGTGTGTCCCCCCCCCTTGGCTTTAATGCTGAGAAGCAATGCTGAGTGCACATCTCATTAGCTTGCTTTAGCCTGTGCTACGTAAGAGGATCTGCTTCAACACCTCTCCTTATGTCGACTGGCAGTGCAATAGGGACTCTCTGGTTTGCCGCCTCGACATCATGACTTGTATTACAACGCGGCGCTGGACTGGCTGTCAGGGGGGCTGACAGCGGCTGCACTTCATTACTTGTTTCACGGACTCGCTTTCCTGGAGCACTGAGCATCCCTCCCCTCGGCACTGCAAAGGATCCTGCTGCTGCGCTCTCATCCTTCTCTGCTCTCTGCTGCCTGCTCGCTCCCCAGAAAGAGAGCTAAGTGATTTTAACGTGAACTGGATCAGCTGCTCAGCCCTTTCTTCTGGACAAAGTGGTGAGATAAAGAGGATTCTCTGTATCAGACATAATTGCTCTTCAGCAACACGAGCTGAAGGAGACACATTAAGATGCATAATTTGCAACTAAAAGCATGCTGACTAGAATTTTTCCACTTTAAAAAAAAAAAAAAAAATCAGCTCTTGAGTATGCTTCCTTTCCTTCCTCCCCAATTTGGAAGTTTCAAATTCTGAATAATCATTATTCTGAATAATTTGCCCACAGGCACAGCCCTGAAGTTCCTCACAAACTAGGACATCTCAACTATATTAAAAATTCCCAAGCGCTGCTCTAACTTGCTTATCAAATGTCTGTTTAAGGCGGCGGTAGAGACAATCGCTCTATGCACTGGTGGCTTAAGTATCACACGCTGTTTCTCAATTTCGTCCTGTTTTTTTTTCTAGTTTCCTTCAAAAAAAGGGCAAGCAGCTGTTCCAGCAGACAGCTCCCGGATTTCCCTCGATGCGCGTCAGTGGTATGATGCATGCTACTTCTCAATCTGGCGGCCATCCTTCAGACAGAAGGAAATAAGACTGTGGTCATATCTAAGCTACTGAAAATCTTGGACATAATCTGCAAAGTAAGCCAGACAGACAGCTTTCCGTGCTTGCACTTTCTAAAAATGAATCACGAAAAGCCGCAACAGTAGATAGAACAGTTTAAGCCAACCAGTCAAAAATAAAGCCAAAGCAGAACAGCACTGCCAACGTTGCTCCACTGTGTCATTTCACATTCAGGAAGGTCTTACAAGCATTTGCAGAGTCTTAAATTAAGCCATCAGTACCAAACAGGACAGTGAAGCAGCGTGGCAAGCCTCCAAGCTTTGTCTTCCTACAGCCATTTTCTCCTTAGGGCCTTTTAACAGTGTATTTTCAAGCACAGCTTCACCTTTAATTAACACAAGATGTACCAACTGCACAATAATTCTACATCCTCTTCCCACCCCAAAAATATTCAGCCTGAAGGTCAGCTTATCGGTTTCATATTGAAAACCCAAGACACAAGCCAAGAGTCCAAGATGCAAATGAGTTCAGACTTCCTACGTAAGGGAATCAGGCTTTTCAGCCATGCGATGACATGGCTATGGCCACAGCAAACAGTGGAAATGCTACAGAATAGATTTACACATCCTTGCTGGAAAATCTCAAGAGGCGCAGTATCTGTTCTGGACCCACTTCTCCCACAGAGTATGACAAACTCACACTGATGTCAAGGAAAATTTGTCATATCCTGCAGCGGAAGAATTTACCCCATGAGCCAAAAGGGGAGAAGTAGCTGTCGAGCTGTCGGTCTGCCCTGATGAGGTGCAGCTGACCCAGGAAAGCAGCCAGACCCCATATATCCTCACATCAGCTGATAAACCCTACATGAAACTATTTTGCCCCAAAGCAATATTCTGACAGGGCAAAACCACGTGCTTAGCAGGCACTTTCTTTACCCCATGCACTGTGGGTGCGCTGAGAAACATGCATGGGTGTCAACCTAAAAACCTGTTAGGTGTTAACCTAAAAACCCGTTAGGTGTTAACCTAACACGCACAAGAGTTTCTGCCTAGTAGTAGTAAACAGGGTCAAATTAAATATCGCTCACGAGGCAGGAATTTTTGCCAGGACTGCAATGGAGTATCTATGTCACATGTGAAAACAAGATCTGTTTCACTTCCTCACCACCTCCTGCCTAAAAATTCAGCCCAGACAACAACATCGTAAAGTTGTCCCCATTGCATGCAAGCCCAGAGAACGTGTCTCGCTTCAATCCCTCATGCACCGATTCCTGCCTGACATTCTTTCAGATCAGGATTTTAAAAAAAATAAAAATAAATAAAAATCTTCCTACCTACCTACAGAGGCCCACCACAATTTAGTTCTCAATAAAATGCAACATTAAATCCACCACAACCAGAGTCACGTTAAATAGGTGCAAGTGGCCAAACAGAATGCCAAAGTTGTAGGCGATTTGGCCACGCAATGACAACCCAAATGTTCCCTGTCTGTGCCTCCCTCCCACCTCCTCATGGCATTAGTCACTCAGAAGACATCAGAACAAAGCCACATTCAGGCTTGCCAGATCAGGTTTTGTTTGCTTCAAGACCACAGTAGTAGACAGCTGTTGCACATTTTACCCTAAAGTTTGAGCAAGCTCTTCACAAGATTACAGAAGCTTTGATTATGAAGGATCTCTGAAGGACTCTAGCCCAACCTCCTGCTGGAAGCAGGAGCTATTGGCACAGCTTTGAACCCTATGAGCTTCATTAGACAGTCATTGCTCCTTGTACCATCAGGCACTACTGAAGAGTTTGGTTCCATCATCTTCACATCTGCTGTTCAGATAGTTGTAGGTGATTGTTAGATGACTCTTTAGCTTCTTCACCAGAGGAAACACATCCAGCTCCCTCAGCTCCTCTTTGGAGGAACGTCTGTGACTCATGGGTCTCTGGCCATCTTGGTGGACTTCTGCTAAACCCTCTGCAGTTTCTCCATGACCCTTTTGAGCTGAGGGGATAATACTTAGGATGTATCTCACCAGTATCAAGCAGAGGGGCTAAGAACTTCCCTAAACCTGCTGGCCAGGCTTCTAAAGTAGATAATAAACACTTGGCTTTATTTGTTGTAATTGCACTCTGGGCTTGTACTCAACCTAGGGCCCACCATGACCCTTAGGTCCTTTCCAGCCAGTACTGACACAGGCATCACTCCATGCGCAGAACTTTACATTTTTTCCTCCTAAACCCTACACCATTTCTGTCAACCCAGCCTTGAGCTGACTGAAGTCCCTACACACCCTCTAAATAAAATGAGAACTATTAGCTTCAAAATATGTTCTTTCTATGATCCCACTCCAGCCTTTCTTGGCCTGAAAGGACACCCACCCCCCACCCCCCCCCCTCCCCTAGTGATATCCTGTGATACCAGACTGAAGCATTTCTCCTCGGTCATCCACTTTCCCCATTTAAAAAGTGATAAATACACACATAGATGCACGCGTAAAAATCTGGGTAACACAGCACTTCCCTGCATTGAAGGTGTAGGTAGTGTTAAGTTTATTGGAAGGCAGCCATTAAAGATGCAAAAATAATGTGACAATATTAACATGTGTGCCTTCCCCTGAACCAGTGGTATTTCCTGCTTAAGACAAACTGTAAAGATACTAAATATATTTAAAGCATAAGGGTTGTAAACAGTTCAGTTTGGAACATTTTTACTTTTAGACTATATACAAATCAGCCTTTATATAATCAGAGGAAAAACAGGGCAGTTTAATCCACGTTTTTCTCCGCTGTAAATAGGCATTTAATCAACAGAAGACAAAACATGGCATCCTGGAAAACCACTTAAATGATCAGATTTGGCAAGCGGAGCCCTGGTCTTCCTTACAGTCTTCATTACTTTAGGAAAAGAAAGGAAAGAAAGAAGCACTGGAGTTCTTTTGAGAACAGCTGTTCACCCTAAGGGGGATGTGAAGAGCCACTGTTCCACATCACACCCACTTTTGTACAGTTGCTGGAGGGTTCGCACTCAGCAGCACAGCCAAGACATGGTAACACCTCAGCCCCTGTGCTCTCACAGCGTGCTTCATCTGCTGAGAAAGGTGGAGTAAACCCCCAAAACTAAAATAGGGAGGGTTGTGAACTGCACCCCACCACGTAACTGCAACCACACGCCACATCCTGCGTTTTTGGCTCAACACTTTCAGTTGATGTCCTACAAAGGGCTAGCGAGGAGAGCAGCAGAGGCCAGATGTATACGTGGATCAGCCCCCCCAAAACCACAGGATCCTACAGCTCGAAAGATTAAAGAAGGGATGGAGACAGGGAGAACACATCTTTCTCCCTCCTCCACCATGCAGATAGGCCTGTCTGTGTCTCCCTGCAGCTTCTCCTATGCTCTTCCAAAGCAAGCTCATTTCTGAGCAGTAGAGGCTGTAGGCCTGTAGTCCTGTCGCCCCAGCACGCATCCTGCCTTCTAGGGAGGGGACACCATACTGGGGAGGCTCCAGACACAGAAGTAAAAATCCCAGTGTCAGCCCTGCACCACTGGCCCCAGCCCAGGTGCAGCTCCCCAGGCGGTAAGCGTGGTGCTTGGTAAGCATGGTGCTTGGTAAACATGGTGCTTGGTAAGCAAGCGTGGCCCAAGGGGATGTGTTTTGACTTAAAGCTCAGCCCAGGGCCCTCAGGACATCACCTCTGAAGGCTCCCGAACACTGGGTCCAGGCACTAACCCGCCACCTCTCACTGCGAGTGCTTTGTTCTCATTTATGGCCTCTTGGACTGACAGCTGTTTAAAAGTTCTTTCCCCCCTCCCCTTTTTTTTCTAAAAAAGGAAGATGCTGACACTGCAAGTGACCACCCAGGCTTTCAAAGCACTGCAGGAGGCCAAAAAAGAAAGTCACCCATCAAGCTGGTTGTTATCCTGATGTGTCTTTACAGAAAAGGCAGTTCCCACAATCAGTCCTATTTACTGCAGGCTGTAATTTTGCCTGGATGGCAGGACAAACTCCTCGGGTACCACTCTAGTTGCGTATGAATGCTCTTGAGGCAGTATTTAAAATTAATGAAGACAGGTTTTGGGTCTCCCTCCTGCAAATGTTCAATGTCCACGTGCTGACTATCAGTTTTAACAGACTCACATGACGCTTATGGGTGCAGAATGTGCAAATGCCCAGCCTGATGGGGAAAAATTGTGTGTAATGGTGTTAAGAGAGTGACAGACCTGTAACTTTTTAATGCCTCAGCCTCTATTTCAAGACCACAAGCCCCAAGAACAAGCACAATTTTACTTGGCACGAACCGGGATGACTGAACAAGACAACACATACAAGGAAGCTGAAGGTTTCAATCTCTTCTGAAAATCTCTGCCATAGTAAGCCAATGACAGGGAACATATGGCTTTCAGCCATATTATTTGTTTTAGTTTATTATGCATAGCACAATACAAGTAACAAGTGTGTGTCAAGATGAGGCCTGTCAAACGTGTTGAAAACATTTACTGGGCCATTGGCAATGAAAAGGTTCCCTGCCCTTGTATTAACAGATAGAGGTTTACCGCATGCGACCC
Source organism: Egretta garzetta (assembly GCF_000687185.1). Classification (NCBI taxonomy): domain Eukaryota; kingdom Metazoa; phylum Chordata; class Aves; order Pelecaniformes; family Ardeidae; genus Egretta; species Egretta garzetta. The sequence continues at coordinate 396,445 of NW_009259044.1, read as the reverse complement.
GAATTTGAATACATTGTCCGATTTGCAGCCAACAGCCCCAAGTCTCAAATGTTTTATGAGTAAGCAACTTGGACTCCTTCTCTAGGGTACATGTGAACAATTTCAACTGGAGTTGCATTCGCACATCCAACAGGCAACCGCCGATTGCAAAAGGATTGCAAAAGGATTGCATTTTCCAGTGGTTTACCAAATGGTAAACTCCAGTCCAAAGGCCATTAAAGAAGCTTCAGTAACTGGAAAAGAATGAATGAGGCAGGGAAGGACCTCTAAGTATCAGCTAGTCCCACCACCCTGCTCAAAGTTGGGCAACTAAAGTGGGTTGCTCAGGACCCTGCCCCGTTGGGTGTTGACTGTCTCCAAGGATGGAGACTCCACAGCCTCTCTGATCAACCAGTTCCCATGTCTGACCACCTGCAGTAACAAAGTTTTATTTTATGTTTAAATGTAATTTCCTGTATTCTAGTTTGGGGCCATTGCCCCTCATCCAGTCACTCAGCACCATCAGTGGAGAGGCTGGCTCCATCTTCCTTACCACCTCACCGGGTATTTATACATGTTGATGAGATCCTCCCTGAACCTCCTTTCTCCAGGCTGAACAGCCCCGGCTCTCTCCGCCTCTCCCTGTACACCAGATGCTCCCGTCCTCACACCTTTCTCAAGGCCCATCACTGGACTCACTCCAGTATGTCTGTGTCTGACTTGTTAGTGGGGAGCCCAGCACCGGACCCCACACTCCAAATGTGCCTCACCAGGGCCAAGCAGAGGGGAAGGACCACCTCCCTCGACCTGCTGCCAATGCTCTGCTCAAAGCATCCCAGGATGCTGTTGGCCATCTTTGCCGCCAGGGCATATTGATGTCTCACATACAAGTTGTTGCCCACCAGGACCCCATGTTCCTTGCCTGCAGTGCTGCTTGCTGGCCAGCCGGTCCCCAAAACATCACCTGTATAAACTCAATAAGCAACTAGAATTCTTTCAGATCAACCCCCCCACACCCTGGTCCTTATTTGTGCTTGCATAGCCAGAAAATACAAATGCGAACAGCTGACTCACCAAGCGCACGTGGCAAAACCCCAAGTCTGCCCAGAGCCTTGTCCACTGCATTTTGTCAGAAAAGGCCACCAGACACCTCAAAGATCCTTTGCTTGGTGTGAGCAAAGTACAAAGCTTGTTTCAGATAAGAACCAGAAATATCAGCCTAACACTGTAATCTGTGTAATTAAATGGGCTTTAAATCATTGAAGGAAGAGCACATGAGGAAATAACACTGTAAAACAACACGTAATGACGGTGTTAGCACAGCAGTTACTGTTTTCAAACTTAAAAGGAAACAGCAAGGTAACAAAGAGCAGGACCAGTCAAATCAAAGCTTGAGACAGCATATTAAAAAACCCCTCAAACCACCTTACAACTGTCTCACTTTGAATTTGCATCCTCTCTCCCCCAAAAGATGATTACAACCTTTTGCTCTTTGCAAGCAAGACAAATTATATTACTGTGATTAAAAATCCAGGTCCTTCTGTTGCACCAGTAAGTAGGACACACATGGTATGGCACTGTACTTGCCGCTGCTACAAAGGTGCCAGAGATCTACAGAATGGCACAGCAGCATTTCTTGCCTGAGATACCTCAGCTTCTGGACACAGAAGAGTTAAAGTCATAAGCTGCTACGACTTAATGGATGCTCAGCGCCTTTAGCCAGAGTGCAGAGCACCACGCTGACCAATATAGGAAATGTAGAAGCAGCTCTCCCAGAGATGAGATTGAATTGCACATGCCCATTATTTGATTTCTAGCTGCATGCATAACAGAATTAAAAGGGGAGGTGGGAAATCCAGTTAATTTTACCAAAACCTAATTGGGAAGGGAAGCGAAACAAACTACCACATCTCTCCTTTTCCTTTCAATAAAAGCTCCCTCGGTCAAAGCCTTAACATCTTGTAAGTGCATGCCAGCAAATCCATTTAAAGCTCAAACACAGAATTTTATTCTTCTGTGCACAGCAAAAGAGATCATTCTTCCTTTGTCGTGCTGGAAGGATTTGGGCTGAAAACTGGCAAGAACCAAATTTTAAAGCTGGGTCACTACTTCCCCTGCCTTTTCATCCTGGTAGGGTCTTGGTAGCAACCTTCAGTTTCAGTCAAAGGAGATTAGGGAGAGGTTCAGGAGCTCCACAGTGAGAAAACTAGAAGTGTTACCTTTAATAATTACCAAGAAAGACTTTCATGGCGTTACCATAGGAATTAATCCTTATATTAATATTTAAAGCATGAACAAAGCAAGGAGTCTGGAAAAAATGGGGGGGTGGGGGGGGGAGAAGTGCTAGCAGTTTGCCACTGCAATGCACTAATTGTAACGTTAAAAAAAAAAAAGAAAAAAAAAAAGATTGAGGCCCCTAAGGAAATTGTGCTGTCTGGATGACAGGGTGAGCTCAAAATCAGAACCACTTTCTTCCCCCTGACGTCTTCTTAAGTGAGGAGCAAAGCCTACCTAGATTTTTACAAGTCTCCAGAGCTGTACTACTTTCTGTGCAGCTTTTTGGAAATACATGCCAACACAGAGCACTCTTCAGCAAAGCATATAAATTATGAGGCAATGAGATGGGAAGAAAAGAGTTCCTTTCCAAATTCTGCAGGGTTGTTCTGAGCAAAGACAGTTTGGCACCATACCAAGTCCTAAAAAAGCAGGAAGGTGTCGGACCAAATTTTAAACTTAAATAAATTAGAAATATCGGACATCCCCATTCAGGTCACTGCTTCAAAGCAAGTCTGAACAGCACCTTCTAAAAAGAAGTTGGGTAAACCTCAAACAGCCACAGAAACCAGACCTTAAAGGGACACTGTTCCCTCTGCAGCAAAGATGATGAAACACAGCCGAGCGTGCGTGCAGAAAGAGCTGTACCACTACTGCAGAGGGCTGCGTGCACGTGGTTTTAGTCAGCTCTCTATTTCATTTAGCTCTCTTTTAAACCAAGAGGCAGGCAAAAGCAGGGAAGAGATTTTGCTCGTCCTATGTGAACCTGACTGCTTTCAGTAAAACAAAATCCCACCTACGTGCTGTGACATGGCAAGCGTACTAAAAACAAAGGTCACACAAGACGCACAACCATCAGAAAGGTGGGGGTCTAGAGTAAGTCTCCCTTTAAAACCCGTTATTTCAAGAGAGCTTGCAGATTTCAACACCACTCCATGCAGGAACTGTGATCTTCAGTCTCCTTTTCCCTGCCTATTTTCCTGTCTTTTGTGTTGGTTTTTTTGTTGGTTTTTTTTTTTTAAAGAAAACTGCACACCAAACACTGCGTTTCTAAACATTGCACATTTATTCCCTGCTCTACCAGTCTGTTATAAGGCTTCTTCTAGATTCATTCTCAAAACATTTTAAACATTTGGAATACCTCCCGTGTGGGGGAAGAGCACATTGCTCCTGGTCCCTTCACAGACAGCTCAGTAAGTGGAAAAAAACCCTTTAAGCAGCCATTTGGATATTGAAGAACAGGCCAGGGAGCAGAACACCTTATTCCTTTCAACACACATCACAAGTTGAATGTTTTGTTGTCCTTGGCATCTTGGAAACAATTTGAATTCTGGAGTTTGTATGGTGGCTTTGAGATGCGAAAGCAGTTTGCCCAAGGAAAGAAGTAAGATTTTTAGCTCTTACGGTGGTAAATGCATTTAAATCAGTTACTGCAGTTAAAGTGAGTAATCAAATGCTTCAAAACCTCATGTTACAGAATACTGCGAAGAAGTTTGGGGGAGCATGCATGGAAAGGACAGGAAGACTAACAGCTAATAAGCGAGCTATCCACTTCCAATTTCCTAAAGCTGATGTCCTGAGTACTGCTATGACAGCAAAAATAACAAGTCTCTTTTTTTTTTCCCCTTTCCCTGTTAGCAACAGCTATAAATGTCATCAACAGTACCAGCAGGAAACCTCCACAGAGGGTAGGATGTGAAGAAATAAGATGCTTGCTTGTTTTAGAAACCATTAAATTTGCCATTTCCACTGAACTCCTACAGTCATTTCTTTCTGAGAAGTTCAGGGACTCAAAAAAATACAGAAGCTACCCTAGCAGAAACTGCCTCTGCAGCGGAGGAGTGAGTGGTGACGATCTTAACCATCTCCTGTGGAGTCTTCCAAGTCTGATGGGATCATGACTGGCCACAGCAGGCAGTGGAAGAAGCCAAATTCCTCTGGGTCAAGAGGTTCAGAAACTGAAGACTAAGCCCTCTGTCCTCACCCAAAAAATACAAGATGATTTCACAGGAAAGACCTCACAGTCCAAAGGACCCTGCTCTCAAATTCCCATGAAAAACCTCCCTACTCTGTCTAGGTGCCTAAGAGGAAGGAGCATCTTTTTGAAAATGTTATTTTCTACCTTTAAACAGATAATCAGCACCACTGACATCTGTCTACTAATGCTCTACTTTTCTCAGAGATACTGGATAAAGTTTACAACCCCCTTTATATTTAACACGCAAGCTTGTGTGGAACTGGAAGTCAATGGAACACAGAAGCCAAGCAACGGAAGTGCCTGTGATAGTTTTAAGTGTGCTTCTTTAGAGTTTGGAGGCCGAACAAATGAACTAAGTACAGGAAAAGTACAATTAAAACCAATTCTAGCAAATGCCTTGTCAAGGCCAAGCCTACTGCTGGAAAACAGCAGCACTCAAAAGAGGCCTGGTGCAGGCAGCACGAGAAAAATCAGATGCCTCCAGCTTCCTTAAATACAAATCCTTTTATATTGCAACTTGCTGCAGTCGTGCGGTGTTTTTCTCTGATGGTGGGATACAAGTCTAAGCCACGCAGAACAAGTAGGGATATTTACAGCCTAGCACAGCAACACCCAGACTGACTTGCAGTGCCTTAGCTCGGGGCAGAAAGCTTACTGCAAATGTATGCAACTGCCACATCCCGTTTGTTTCTTGTACCTTCCTACTCAGGCCCCTACTTTCACACCGCCCTACCGATGCACCCACAGGAGCCATTATTTGTGAGCCTGTCACTACCCACGTCCTAAAAAAAAAAAACCAATTCAGATCTGTCCATGGGCTGCCAAAGTATCGAAATAATTTTCAAAGACAGTAATGCTACTGAAAAGCAAACTACTGCACGCTTGAAAGACAGACCTTTACAAATGCCAGGTAGCCAGATCCAGCTATACATGCCCTCATGCAGCAGGTTAAAAAAAAAAATTAAAAAAAAGATCAGTTGAGCTGTCTCATACACCACAGATTCTGGTACACTGTCACTTTGACAGATTGCTTGTTAATACAAAAAAATCAGTGCAGTAAGAGCAACAACCAGCTCCTCGCAGGGTGTTTCATTGTCCTGCAGCGCATTTATGGAAGGGAACGAACCCAGAGCTGCGCTCACCTTTCCATGTTCTTCCTTCCCTGCATGTTGTGAATATGACCAAATGCATTTTGTTTTAAAGGTCATAATTTGTCACAAGAATGTTAATGGCTTCATGATCCTTAAAGTAGCACTTCTAGGCTCACCTGCAGAAAGTATTTGAGAAACAGGGGCCAAGAATATAATTTCTCAGCTAATACTAAAACCCCAATAGCCAAGAACCCAAACATTTCACAGTATCCATGTGTTTGGCAGGAGGGGACACCCTCCCCAGCACACCACCTTGGCACAGCCCTTCTTCCCACTGAAAACAGAGCCAGAGGAGCCCCAGGCCTGGTGCAGGCTGGACTCACATCTCTTGCACCATGTCCACGGTATTTTGGGAGCTATTTTATTGATGTGTCTGTTCCAGAGGGATTATCAAGTCTGCTGGCAGCAAATGCTAATCAGGGCACACGCCACCTCGTAAAGCAGGCGAGTAATGGTGCTACATTACATTAGGAGCTGCTGGCTAAGCCCACATTTCAGTGCTTCCAAAAGACAGGAACGCACAGCTATCTAGTGGAAAATAAAGAGTTTGTGGAGTTCGGTGGATAATAGTACTAAATAAAGCAAAAGATTTCTGCATAAACGTGTAACAAGAGCTGCAGGTAACACTAGACAATGCAACAGAAGCTCCAGTAACTGAAAAGCCCAGCTGCATTAAAAGGGAGAAAAGCAAAGCAAACATCCGCTGCAGCACTAGCGTTTAAATAGACTCTACCTAGACTTCAAAATGAAAGAAGTTTTCAATAACTGAAATATTAAAGGCCTCTGTATTGTCCATACTGCTTCACCACCCACTTATAAAGAGTTGGATAACACTTCCAAATCCGTCTTCATGATTTAAAGGTCATTGAGGAGTGTTATGGAAACCTGCCTAATTCACCTAGACAGTTTTGACAAATCCAAACCAGTGTGTTTAAAAGTTCAGTGTGAAAACATTTTTCAGGAGATGTAATACCTTTTATTAGACCAACAGATACAAACAAAAGGAGGCCGGGGGCTGGGAGTGTGAAGAGCCTGACAAGCTCTCGGCATCTCAGTCGTCTTTTCCAGTCTGAAGAAGAGCTGTTGGCCTGAAAACCTTTCTGCTTGGACTAAATAATATAAAAAAAATTAGAAAACTTGGCTCCTCCTCTAAACCTCATTTCATTTGTATCCTTAAACTGTCAAGGCTTGAACATGACTTCATTAAATGATGAATACACCTTTGGACAGTGTATTTGAATATACCAAAAGGTTTGCAAATCCTTTTTTTATACAAGGAGAAAATTTAAATCCCACGTATGGGAAGTATACAATGTCATCTCTCCCCAACCTTTGCTTCCCTGTCCCACAACATAATGTCAGCCCTGATGTCCTTCACCAGCACATATTAGACAAGCTGTGTCCCAAGCCTCAAGCTGCTAACATGCTAGTTTGCCAACCTCAGTTAAGTAGCCACTGAACACCGAAAAGATGCATATTCCTCCAGACTTTCTCTTTGAAAGCTTCACAGAAAGAGCCCTTTTTTTTGTTGCCTTGTAGCTAGGTTGGATTGGGGGGAAGCAGTGCTTACAAAAGCTTGTCACCACACGCATGACATACTGGGATATGCTGCCATCCCCAAAGAGGATGAAAGAGGGAATACACAAAAAGTCATTTTGGAGTTGTGTTGGGAGAAACACCTCAGTGTAACGTACCACTGGAATTTCCTTGACGCACCTGGGGACTGCAGCGTGCAGGAGCAGATGCTGGCCGCGTACCCTTCCAGTAGCAAATGCTGCAGGACCACATGTGCTCAAAGGCAGAGAACATCTCAGTGGCCACCTGGCTTTCTGAATGAGCCATTCTGTGTACATTGCTCCGCCTTTTAAAGGAGATAGTTGACTGATCACTGGAGAAATTTGAATTGCTGTAATCTAATCACCACCAAACAGCTAGTGGCTGTTTTACAAGCTGCACTAAGGATATTGCAAGATATGAGAAGATCACAAGGACCTTCACCAAAGGTCACTTTTAATGGTTTGATATGTTCTGGGAGGGTTTCACATTATGGACACAACGACCAAAGACATGCTCTACTGGCAGGAGTACAGATACACCCTCCTGGGCAATTAGGCATGGCTGGATAGCTCAAGCAGCAAAAGCAAACAGCATCAGCACTGTGACAACCAGCTTCTGAGATTTCTCGGATGAAGGAGCAGAGACCACAGCAAGCTACAGCTGAGGGACAGAGAAGGAAACCCAGAACTGTGCCCATCCTTGTGTCTGGTCTCACACCCATGCAGTTCTCAGAAGAGAGAGTTTGATCTCCCTGCCAAGCAGCCACTTCAGCTTCCAAGCCCAGACGCAGAGAGGCTGCCCAGCGTTACGCGGACGGTTAGGCACTCAGCCCAACTGCGTGCCACACAAAGCCAGCAAGGAGGACCACAGCACGCCAGCCCTTGCAAAAAGGCAAGGCTGCAGCAGATGGAACTCTAAGAAACACCTCTGAGGGTCCTTACCAGTTTATATATAAGGGCCTGAAGAGCGAGAGCTAGCGAGACTGGAAATCTGTGCCAAGTAAAGACAACCTGCAGTAAGCCTTGCCACTGTTAAATGCTTGGAAGACAATCATCAATAAAAGAAATGGAGATATTTTAAACACCAGCTTCCCCCATTCCTCTCTTAAAAAATATGAGCCAAACCCAAGTCCAAATATGAGAACCTACAGGCTAATCTAGTACCTTAAATAAGAGAGGTCAATTTTGCATTTGACTAGTATTTTAATATTGTATTAAATTATATTATATATATATTTTTTGCTGTACCCCTTAGTAAAAAAGCCTTAACTAAATGCCTGAGGTCTTTTGGGCTGTTACTAACAGCCTTTGAAACACACACCCTGGAGGGATCTCTGTGCACGTATCCAGTTACATACATTTCTGTTTCCAAAGTTTTTTTCCTGATAAGTGTCTGGCATAATCTGAAATTTCTGCAGCATGTAAAACTTCTAGGATAAATTTAAATTAGCATCTCCAGCATTTTAGGAACAATCCCTTACAAAGAGGAAAATGAAAAGACAAGGTCCATTGTTCAAAACAGGTTTTAGGCAAGGTTTTGCTGTAAAATTCCTGTATGACTTTTGGGCAACATCAAAATATCCATTCCGCAGAATGGAAACTGGACAGGTATAAGAAACTGCTCTCCCATGAATCTAATTAATCAGCTGAAAGACTGTCTAAGCAGTATTACAGATTGGGCAGAGCCATCTCTAACCAGGCATGCTCTCCCTGCCCATGGGAGAGCAGGAGATCTGTGGAGCAGTCAGAAATGCCCACTGCCAGAAAGAAAAAGCCTACTTTATTGTCATGTAGGCAGGACCTGAGATAACGTGCTGGAGTCAGAGAAGGGTGAAATGAAAAAAAAAAAATTTAAAAGGGAAAGGAAAAAAGAAAAAGAACTAGTCAAAAGATACTTTATTACCATGGATTCTGAGCCAACTGTACAACAAGGATTTGCAGGAAGCAGACAGCTCTGCCAGACAGCTGTGAGAACTTCACACTCATCAGACAACCAACCTCGGCTCTAATCACCACCTCCAGTGCTACTCCAAGAAAGATTTGTTCAAAAACTGCAAGTTAAAGACAATTCTGTTTACAATTTATAGTCTTGGGATGGCCAAAGGCTCTCTCTTACCCCAGATGAGAACCCATTACACTTGGTAACAATATGAAAAAAAAAAAAAACAAAACACCAACACCCAAAGCAAACCCAAGAAAACACAAACACACACAAAAAAACCCCAGCAAAAAACCCAACCTCTATCTGACCTCCAAACTTAAAAGCAAAAGTAAGGTGACACACAACAGGCAAGTACAGGCAGAGCAGAGATCACAAGGCAAAAGGTGAGGTAATTCCTCAGCATCACAGGGCAGCAGTGTCAATAAACCAAACACATACATCTGGAAAGGTGGAAACGGGGCTGCAGTCTGATAATAAACAGATGACATCTAATCAAGGAAATACAGATCCTTCCATCATACTTTAATGTGGTGGTCTTGCAGACTGAATATGTTAAGCACACACCCTATCCATGACACTGCTGTTCGCAAATAGGGAGTCCAGGTAAAGAGCAAGTGATTTTCCTAAGCTTGACCTTACAGAGACAGAATATCACACTTTACTGCCCCAAGCTTTGCATTTCAGCAGTGCCAAAAATTAAGGACAGCGGAAAGACACGACCTCAAGCGGGTGCACATTCTTAAGAGTTTTGTACACTAATGGTTTAGCAACCCTACCATTTTTAATCACAACTGTGGTGAAAGGTAATGCATTTGCCCATTATGGCTTACAACTGGGAAATATTTATGGAATGAGCAGCATGTTAGCATGCCGTTACTTCCAGCAGTTAAATGAGGCTTCTGAGAGTCCTCCTGAACATTGTGGACATTTGTTTCATTGCATGAGACTTCGTGCTCCACTTAAGGATTAAACTGTCATAGGGGGATTTACTGATTTAACTGAATACTTGCTTTCTGACAGAGAAATTCCAGTTGTCTGCTTCTCAGCTCTATCTAGCCATCAATACAAGCCAATTTCAATTTTCAGGTTTCCTGAATGCCTGGATTAAAAGAAAAAGAGGTGAAAATAAAAATCCATTTTTTCATGAAAAAACAGCACAGCCAAGACAACAACAACAAAACCAACAAAATAATCAAGCAACATTTAAAAAAAAAAAGCATACGGGTCTTCCTAAAGATATTGAGATGTCTCTTCTGCTCAGCCATTATTACTTCCAGCTTCCTCAAGCACACCAACTTGTCAAAAGTCTGACATGCAGAAGGGACTATTGCAGGCCTGCCTTTTGTCTGCTGTCCAAACTTGTTCGATCGTCTGAGTAGCTGCAGAATGGAAATGAGGCAGAAGCTTTAGTAGCACAGCCTTTGCTGCCCGGGGCAGATGAACACCCATAAAGCACAGGAAGGCAAGCTCCGTCTCAATAGAGATCAACAATTACTTTCCATAGCGTTGTCATGTTCAAGCATAAACATGCTTATCTTTGCTTTTAAGATACAGAAAAGGCACACCACTGCTGCAAAAAATCCCTTTTTCATGTCCGATTCTGTTGTGGGAGCTATAATCCTGAATAGGAAAAAGGATTAAGAACAAGGAGTAACTTCATTCTATCCTTAAAACTTAAGCATTTTGAAAAATATATGGGATTGCACATACTATTAAAATTTGGGGGTGGGTGGGTGTTATTTACCTTTTCACAAGGCAAAGTAATACTATTTATTTTAAAGGTTGCAGGCAAAGGAAAAAGGACAACATTATCAAGTCAATACTATAAAAATATCATGCTCCAACTACAAAAAATCATTATTAACAACAAATTTTTAGGAAACAACTCCTGAGCTGTTCACTTTTCAAAACTGCTTTTCCACCAAAAAAAGCCTTCAGTTTAAACATTCACTTTCATGACACCAATTTAACAGATATGACAAACTACCAAATCCTCCCCTTATTCCACACAAGAAATAGAAAAAACCCCACAACACAAACAGAATGAGCAGTGCGCAGTTGGAATGAACACCAGCCTAACTTCCTTGGAAATGCCTACAGCTTTAAAGCCAAGATAAGATGATTTGAATGATATCAGAGGTAGAAAGGACACCACAAAGCTATATTCCTTACCTTCTGAAATAAGCGACATCTAAGTGTCTACAAAATTCTTGGAAAAGCAGTTAACTACTACAGGAGTGCTCAAATCACAAAAGCCTTTGCCTCTGTCAAAAGCCTAATTGGTTGGTTTAAAACTCAATACTGATACAGACTCATACCAAAGAAATCACTTCCTAAACAAATGAGAAGTTCAGGCAGCCAGGGACAAAGTGCCCTACTTTCCTGGCCATGCCAGCACTTAAGCGG
>NW_009259044.1:379316-385119 GCF_000687185.1 Egretta garzetta | reverse complement strand
CATGGCTGCTCTGCCTGCAGCAGTGTGGAAAGGCCACTTAAGACAGGTTCAGGAGCAGCCTGAGCCTATTTAAGACACAGCTGATGCTGCTGAAAGGGGCCCCATCTTCCTTCTCCTAGCGCTGGCACGTGAAGCTGTGGGACCAGCCAGCTCAGAAAGCTGATTCAGCTGAAAACTCACTTGGTGTGATAACTACCAAGAGTTTTCTCTGAGAAACTAGATGTTCATTCCACTCCTTGCATGCACCTGCTATTTCAGAAGTGCCTTAACCTGCTGTCTAACATCACCCTTGCACAAAAGGGAGGCCAGTTTGTAGGAAAACGGGAATGAGAAGATGGCTATTCCCCTGGCAGGGCCAAGCCAGCAAGTGGTCCTCCCGCACCTACCCTGCCTGCCCTGATACCAGCTGGGGTTTTCCGACTAACCGCAGGGGTCAAAAACCAGCACTCTAGGTTAGGCACAGTTTAATCAGACATGTGACTCTGTTCAAAACATGGAAAGGTTTCCTACTGGAGGGAGAAGAAAAACAAATCTGACAAAAACTCTAAGAGCCAGAAACCCTGATTCATCTCTATAATTGATCACCAGAAAAACGAACAACCTAGGCACTGTTCTTAAACCATTAGACATCAGTAGAAAAAGCAGCTGTGTCTTTCCATCTTTCCCACCTGCACACATCTAGCCCCAGGCCAATTTTTTTTTTAAGAAAGGAAATTAACTCAATTAAATTTAAAAAGCTCTTGGCTTCAACATTGCATTGTTCAGATGTTCCCTTTCTGCCGCAGTGCCCTTTGGAGTGCTGTAAAGGACAGGGCAGATTTAAAGAGAGAAGAGGAGAGAAACAAGACAAGGCATTCTAATTAAAAGCAACCCAGCCCTATCTATAAATTGAAAGTTCAACTGACAACAAGATTTAGCATCACAGTCTGGTCAAGGAAGTTTTCCGTTGAACACTTTGTGTTCCCAGGACACGGAGGAGGAAAGCACAGTATCTGTCAGTGAAAACCAGGAGATGGCACACGCTCCAACAACTTGGTACCGGGTTTGGGCAATCATGCAGAACACTGCTTGCAAAATCCGCCAAAGTCCAGCGAGCAGGTAAGAACTGAAGTCACTGACTTGGCATTTCTTAGTATTTCCTAATATAGGAGGGTCCCTTTGCTCCATTGTCTCTCAGTAATCTTTTCTCTCAAAGCAAACAGAAGACACAACTGCCAACATCTCCGAAGTGCTTGCGTAAGCTTAAGATTGATATTACTGCAATACACACATTCAAATGTCCGTTTCTTTTCCTAATCCCCAAAATAATCCTATATGATAAACTTCATTAATCACTACCTTCAAATACAAAGCACTGACTTTACTGAAGTGTTTGCACATACCAGCAGGAAGGGCAATACTGGAACCTGCATTAAGCAAAGGGAAAGGAAACACTACAGATATAACCCTCTCCAACCATCAATTAAAGAGGCTCTTCATGGAAAAGCTGCTCTTTACGATGTTTGCCCTACTTAGCATTAGCTCTCAATTAGTAAGAGGCAATGCTCCAGAGGATGGTAGGAATCCAAAGAAAAATATTAACAGGTAGATAGTAGAGGTTGAAGGCTGTTAAACGAGCTCACAAGATCCTCCAGGTGGCACTAAGAGGAAAACAGGTTGCAGTAAACGGAATGCCACTTCTCAGTGCAAAGCACGGAGGTGAAGCAGTGCAAATCCACTACAACCAAAAAGAAAGTGGCATACAAGTCATTTGGTTGCAGGGAAAGATTGAAAAGCACCAGAAATTAAAACCGGTGGAGAAACGGGTGAGAGCAGTGATATAATTTTTAAAGAGCAATATTCTTTAAGATACCAACATCACAAACAGTTTAAACAGCAGCAGTGACACAAACCCATCCAGGGGAGGGAAAGCTCTGGAGAGGGGCCCATCACTTAAACACAGACGAAGAAACCAAAAGGTGACACCGAGCCGGTAAAAGCCTTCACTCACATTTCTCATGAAACAGAGAAGCTCACAGTGCTGGAAAAAAAGGGTCAGAGGAACAGTTAATGTATTTCATCTCGTTTCATCCCGTTGACGCAGTGAAACCAGAGGACACGCATCCAGAGTTTACAAGCCAGCTGGCGAACAATTTGGACAATTCAGTAAGACAGAGGTGGCACCAGAAGGAACTTAAGAATATAAACATATAGCAGCCACGCTGCGCCGGATTAAAGGCCCACCTGGCTAATGCCTTGTCTGACAGTGGGCAGTTGTGAATTCCTCTGGGAAGCATCCAAGTGGCAGGGCAGATACAGGATGGTCTTTGCCCTCATCCTGTTTCCAGCTTGCAGCAGACAGCAGGCGAAGAGTTTCCTGAGCTGGAGATTGCATTTGGACCATTATGTTTAATAATCTTCCCACAAAAGGAGAGCCGTAGTGTTTTTACATCTTACAGTGTGAGCTAGAAAGCAATTTAATCACCAGCACAGCAAAATGGCTATTGCTTTGGGACACATTAATGGTATCCCCATGTTCAGGGCCGGCAAGCTAACGTCATAACATTCACTCCAATACTGCACCTTCTGCAGATGTTCCTGCCAGAAAGCTGGCTGCAAAACTGGAAGAGTTAGGGAAAAACCCAACATGGCAACAAACTACCCAAGCATATGGCAGACAGATGGACAAAGCAAAGAGTAATGGCATTAGTCTGAAAGGAACCAAAGTATGATTTACTAAAATGATTACAAATATTTGTAAAGCAACAATCTAAATGTGAAGGAACCAGTTAATGGTGTTAAATAAGGTATTCTTCTCTGATCCTAAGACAAGACACTATTTGGTTATAACTTAAAGGGAAAAAACATATCTCCCAAGTGATTAATGAAAGAGTCACTGAAAAAGTTGATGCAGAGAGATGTCTAGAACACAGCACTTAGAGCACTAGCAAGGAGGAAGTCTTGGGTTCTCCCTTGAGATTTCAAGAGAGAGGAAAGGTAAAGTTTACAGACATCATCTCAAGTCCCATTACTCTTTCCTATTACAAAAACACCCTGCCCCATTCCATTTAGGTAATTTCAATTTTACGGCATAATCATTTTTTCTTGTTACTTTTCCCATCTGTAGGTCAAAGCCCTTTCAGAAATCTGTGCAGACAAATAATGCATACTTACATCTCAGGCATTTTAGATCTCAATTTACATGACAATGTGCACAAGATAACTGTTAATTTCTTCAATTGTGTAAGTACCAAACCAGTCAGTTGTACAGAATGACTGCGTGAACCACAGCTGTGTTTTCATTTACACCTGCCTTATAACACCTGATACCCTTAAAAAATGACAATGTTTAAAACTGATTACATTTATACTGGCTCTGCTAAATTGCTATATAAATAATGGAAAAATGATCAATGGACTACAGTTCTCAGACTATTAGCATTTACAGAAAAACAAAAGCAAAAGTAATAAAAATTGAGTAGAGAAACTAGGTTGGAGCCAGTTTATCCAGCAAAAAAGGATTTTCAAAGGATAGGTCCATGTTCAAATCAGCAGTACAATGCAGATACAAATCAAGGTTGCTTGTACTTCACAGAATACTTCCTACACTATGGAAATAAGGTTCTTAGTCATTATTTGCATGTCTGATTTAACACATGGCAAGCCATGCAGAAAAACTCAATGTCTTTATCTAGGGGTTGCAGGAATCTATTTCTTCAAGCTACAGTCATCTTGGAGACTTTAACGTTATACGTGCATTCTATAAGCAATGACATTTATCAATGTATGGAATAACTTCGGTCGTTTTATCTATGTAAGAAAATTTTCACATCTGTAATACCTCATTTCTTTCCCCCACATAATTTAAGCTCCAAACATCCCATCTGATATCCAAACACTGCCACGACAGCGCTAATCTTTCCCCTGTCAATGGAGACAGCAGGCAAAACAGGTAACAACCTATAATAAAATTGCTTCTCCTACCTATCCAAACACAAAATTTGCTCCCTAAGTTCCATTTCTTCCGAAGTCACAGTACATGCAAGACTTTATTGACATCTCCTACCAACAGCAGATCTTACATAGTTAATAAAAATCAGACATTTTACAGCTTGACACCCCACCCCCCTTATTTATAAAGGGCTTTATGCATTTCAAAGGGAGATTCCCAGGTAGATAATGGAAGAGTCATTACCCGAGCCTAGTCCCGCAAAAGCCCTAGACACTGAGCTTTAATGTCATGCCAATCTTATGTACAGAAAAGCTATTTTGGGTAATTATAGAAGTTGTAATAATGCCTTTGGAGTCCCATGAAGTTGAGCTCCCTGTAACTAAGACATGTAGTCTTGCAGGCAGAAAGTTTTTCAAAAGGGACTCAATTTGTTTTAATAAAATACTGAACAAAAACATCCTTCAGACCTTACTAGTTTCTTGTAGTACTTGTATGTAGTCACAAGATTTCTTAGCCCAATCTTTAGCTGATGTAAATCAGCATAACCTTGCTACTTGATCAAGTTACACCCATTTACATCAGAGGAAAATTCAACCTTACGCCAGGTCTTATTTAGTAACTCTTGTACCTCATCCGTATTTCACTTCCAGTATAAATAAATTTAAAAATATATATATAATCTTAAATGCTATCTGATACAGCGCTTGCTGTTTTGAACTGAGCTCTCTATTACACCAGAATTAATTTCCTATTGCATGTACATTAAAGACAGTTCTATCCAAATTGAGGTATATATTCTGTAGAAAGTGCAAGAGGAACATTTATAAGTATGGGGCTGTTTTTACATAAGGAACCAAAGTGCAAAACCAGCCCTTTTGCTGCAGGACATGTGAGGGACAAAGGCCTTGGTACAATCCACGAGCACCGAAGCTACAAGTAGTGGATCAGAGCTTTTCCTCCTGCTCATTCATGTACCAACTCATGGAATAAGTCTTAGCTCTCCAAACCTACAGAGACTGAGGACCACATTTTTAGTTTCTCAAAAGCAGCACAAGGACCTGCATGTCTCTGCCCGTGGATGTCCCCATGCATGTATTTTGTGTTGGTACGTGAATTTTTAGGTGTGCACTCAAAAGCCCAGAGGCTTTACCCTTACAGCCCGTTTAGTGCTTTCCAAAGATGAGAAGACTTTTCTCTCTTCTTGGGAGGGAGCAGTCTGTTCTTCGAGCAGTGAAAGCCAGCAAGAAATCAAAAAAAAGTACAATAAAATACTAAAAGCTTGTTAGCTACTGTGCACCTCAGTTTTCACTGATGTCTTTAGTGCAGCCTCCACGTTTTCAAGTACCTTCTGTTAAGCAGGCATGATTAATTCCGCTTCAGTTTTCCAAGCCTGCTCCTGCTTAGAAGCCAATTTAGCAATTAAATTAATCGTCAAATATTTCTTGCCAGAGAATAAAAACGAAGTTTCACCTCGCCTGGGCAAAACGCAATTCCCAAAGGATTTGAGAAGTTAATGAGCGGAACAGTTACAAAAAAAATGTAAAAACTGGCAAATCAGACAGCCAAGAAAGAGACAGGAAGTGACAGATTTAAGAAAATACCTCTAAAGTAGAGGAAATGAGTTGTCCTTTAAGAAGAAATCATACATATAAAGCACATAAAACAGAGTATTCTTTGTAGACTTGACTGAAGGAGGAAAGAAAAAAAAAAAGATTAAAAAAAGAGACACATCCTGAATAGCATTAAAAGCAAGACAGATTCAGTGGTCAGCCTCATCTAGGTAAGATGGAAATTTGAACAATTTTAAAAGCAGTGGCCAAAACCTGTCTGTAAGAGGGGGGGGGGGGGGGGGGGGAGGCAAACAAAAGCCAC
>NW_009259044.1:371413-378990 GCF_000687185.1 Egretta garzetta | reverse complement strand
GGGTGGGGGGGAAGCAACTAAATGCACAGAGAGGAGTGACTGAAGCCAGTAAGTGGACACACAGCTGCTCACATTAAGCAAAGGGTACGATGCTGTGCCGTGCCTACTCTGCACGTTGCACATGAAGTCCTAACAGTGATACTCTTGAATGGATAAAAGGATTTTTTAAAAAAAATACAATATGCATAAGCTTCTCCTGGGAGAGATGTGCTGAGCCTTGTGTTGAGTTTCTACTCGAATGAAGTTCTCCTTGACTGAGAGGCTTCTTCAGCGAGTTACAAACTGCAGGCCTTTGCTGTAGCAAAGGGGTATGATGTACAACTTGAGTACATAAAGATACACCTTACTCACAGGCAGTCCCAAAACTCACAACAGCCAAGAGCTGCCTGGTTGCACCCACCGAGCTCACGGCTACTCCATGCACTAGGTCCAGGGCTGGCAGCAATACTGAGGAAGGCGTTAAGGGCTTTGTTAAGTGACACTGACATTTTAAAAAGGAAGTTCAAGCTAAGTACAGCCTTGCTTATATGAAGTTAAGTCTTCCTTAAACACTTTTTTTAAAAGCTAGTTGCTACAATGCAGGAAATGTCATGTATAAAAGAGCTTTATCTGAGTGCAAACACCTTACAGAGCAAGTTTAACCTCTGAGATTGTGTGTTCATCCCTACAAAAGAACATTCATCGTCCAGACATGTTCAGCAAGGTTTTGCTGGGGAGGAGGAAGGGGGAGAAAGTGAAAGAGGAAAAAAAAACCCCGTCACTCCATTCTATAATTAGCAAAAGGCATTTCTAATACATTTCTGTATAGCTACAAAGTTCTATTTCGTTATAATGTTATCTCATAAAATACAAATTTACCTGGACCTGATTCTTTACTTCTAGAATGATTTAAGTCTTCTTTCACTAGGTAGAGAAATTAGACCAATTAATAAATGTGAAAGCCTTCTGCCACAAGGATTTCCCCTGAAAGGGCTTTAACAGCAAATTTAGCATTAAACTGCTTCAAGCAAGCTCACCGCCTGGTTTTCTCCAGCTATAAAGGCAGCAGCAGTTACACTGAGTAACAAGCCCGCTACTGTAATACATCACCCATCACAGCCTAACTGGCATGATAAAGTGTTTGCTCGTGAGGGGATTGTACGGCCAGTCCAAACAAAGACCACTTCATCTTGCATTTCCTAGAAATATATATAAAAAAAAAGAAAAGAAAAAAGCTCACATCCTGAGCTGTGCCTATGGAGAGGGCTGGAAAGCCTGAGCCACTCCCCAGCCTTCGTTCTTCCCACACAAAGCAGAGCTGCCTGCCTGCCCTTTCATACAACTGCTCTGTTGCAGCCATCCCCTACACGTTTCATTCAGTTATAAATGAAATAATATTATAATCACTTGGGGTTTTATTACTGTCACCTGGAGACATTGCCAGCAGTTTCCTCCAGCAGCTTGCTGAGTGGATGAGATTGCAGCAAACCTAAAATCAATCAAGCCAGCAAGGTCATCTTTATTGCAGAGTGAGAAATAAAGCCTGGATCAGCCTCACACATTATTTTACCCCTTGCCTTCCTCATTTCCCTGCTCCTACCAACGGCTCCAGTTCCTGAGGGTTCCCAGGGAGAAGATGTAGGAGAACCACTGGAAGACCATGACCATCTCCCCACCATCGACTGTGGTGCACCTTCTCCCCTCAGGGAGCAGAGGTGCACATATCCATCTATATATTTATGTACGTATCATACACACACGTGCCAATCCTTAATTGTTCCAGCACTCCTGCACAAATAGAAGACAGAGAAACAAATAGAGTGATCTATCATCTCTCCAAGCTATTATTCTGTTGAATTTGCTGTGGTTTGGACAAGTGGGGATTTACCCACCAGATGTGGGTGGGTACCCTGTGCAGTGGTAGCTCTGTTCTGAAATGTACAATCCACAGATGAGCATGTCCCAGTGCTCTCTGCATGCCCTTACATTTTAATTCCCCTTAGGATTTTACGAATTTCCTACTTCGACTGACGTTACGTGGCAATAAGTTTCCCAGGCTATCCTGGCACAAAAAGGAGACCTCTCAGCCTTGACCTTCAACCGAAGAGCCGGGGGGCAGGAGGGAAGGTGTGTTTGGCCATCCAACACGGATCCTTCCTCCTGCCCTTTTGGGAGGCCAGTGTGACATTTGCTGTACCTTACACCCAGGCGGTTTGCCATCCCAGCCTGGTTAACCAGTACATTTAAGTCTCCACTCTCAAAGAGGAATGGACAAACTGCCAAAAGCTGGCAACTTACAGCAAAGGCATGGGACAGAAGGTGCCAGCCTTCCCAATGCTACACGCCTCACGCAAGTACCTCCCAGGAGCCACAGGATAGCTTATCCCCCAGCCCAGGGAGCCTGCTGGCCCACTAGCCTGCCCCCTCCTGTGGCTGGGGTTTCCAGTGAGTCCAGGCTCACTCCCAGCACAGATCCAACAGGGAACCCACACTCAGGCCCATGAAGAACCAAGAAGGCCACTCCATGGGAGCATGCACAGGAGGTGACAAAGCAAATGGGGCAGATGAGAGCTAAGGGTGAGTCAAAGCAGCCAGCTTGACCAAGGTGGCAGCCAGGAAGCTCTCCCAAAGCACAGACAAGAAGTTTTCTCTTTACCAAGTTTAACTTGAAACATCATTAAAAATAATCTGCATCTATTCTTGCTCACTTAATGCTGCCCACGGTGGGTGTCCTGCCATTTGCTGTGCCTCTCTTAAATCTCTTGGCACGTGAGCTTTCCAAAGCAAAGGCTGCAGCACACAGCCCTCTGCGCTTTCTGCACAACACACAGACTCCCAGCAGGGACGCAGCAACCCTTACGGGCTTACAGACTCCACGTCGCAGCACGTCAAACACAGAAGGAACTTGCTCCACGCTGTCAGTCTGTCACCTTCAGCGCAGGACCACTCTCAGGGAATGAAAAACAACCCAAATTGGATCATACATATAACCACAGCACCACGGGCCAACACCGATACTGCCCTAACAGGGTATGGCGCGAGCAACTTCTCTGGCAGGATGGGCTCAAATCCACCGGGCAACTGGATCTAAGAAGAATGGACAATCCCATGGTTTGTTTGAAATGTTATAGAAGACACAGGTTGAATGTTAATCAGAACGAAAAAAGTACTGATCATCAACATATCAATGGGCTCAGTTTAGCTTTCAGTGCTCATTATTGTCTGGTGTGAGATGCAGGACTGTGTACAGATATTTCCGAGTTTCAAAGTTATAGCTATGGTTTTATTCCCAAAGGCTGTTGTAGAAAGGACTGAAACAACTCTACAAAACACTTGAGGATTTAAAAATAAACATAAAAAAAACAAATCACGCGATAGCATCATCCAAGTAACAATGCTCAGGAACAGGGTCTGGAATATTTTACAGTGATTCTGTTATATTCCAGCACCCACATGGATGTGAACATTTACTTTAGCTAACCACAGAGTGCACGAGCACGCACTGTTACATGAAAAGGGGTGCTTTGCAATGCAGTGTGTGGCAATCGGGGGAATCTAACCAGAATATTAAGAGACAGCCATATTTTACTGTTCTTTACCATCGAGGCACCACAGGAACCACTGCAGCTCCTTTCTTCTGCATATAATCATCAGATTGATAAAACTGGCACCAACCCCAAACTGGACACGGCTTTTTTGTCCCACCACACAAAGAGAGGCAGACATAAAAACAACCAGTGACGTTATACTGGCTACCAAAGAAAACAAAATCCAAGCCACTGTTCTTCATTGCATACTCTCTGCTTGGACAGGAAGAAAACATACTCTAAGAAGTCACTTCCAAACCTCGTTTTTGGATGAAGAGTTGACTGTTTTGCATGGTAACTAGGCATGAAATTATACCAACTACAATGCAGGCTGCTCAGTGTTTTTTTCTATGTTGGCCATCAGTCAGGTGCACGAGTGCTCCCCCTTAGATTTAACTTGGATGCCTTGCCAGAACACGTCCCATCAGCATCACGCTTGTCACTTTAGCGCAGGATGGTTCTGCTGGCATGCCAAAGCAGCAAAGTCTCAGAGTGCATTGCTTTCTTGGCAGGTATTCTTCCTTGCCTAGGGGAGTTCTAAGCCTAGAAAAAATAAGATTATTGTAGCCCATCAGATATGATTTCCAGCTTTAAGGATTAGAGCTGTGTCACAGCAAGTGCCAGGGAAAACAGCAGGTTGTTCCTTAGCTTGCACCTTGTAACATTTTACTGTTTACTTGCACTTATTTTAGGCCAATTTCCTTTCTGAACGTGTATCCCAGTCCTTCTCTGCCTACCCCTGACTGCATGCTCAGCTCCCCAACTCCTGTCACAGAAACTGCCTGCAACTAAGGTTAAGCATATTTAAGGTTCACGTTGTCCTCACACTCCTTAAGGAGACAGTTTCTGCAGCAACTGCAAGTGACTGCTTCTCCTCCACCCTCCAACTTTTATAACTGTGCCGACCCGCTACAAAGGGTAGTACCTGTAAAACACCTCCCTGATTTACACAAGCAGCTGGACTGTCCCCCATGGCAAGAAACTGGTTCACTTTAAGCAGCAGTTACAAAAGGAGCAACATCTGCTCCATAACGGCTCGGCAGAGTGTTGCACAAGAGCAGTTACTTTAGCCAGCCTGATATTGCAAATGCCAAAGGAATTTGGTTCCTTCATATCTGGGACCTCTGTTTAGAATATTTGAAATTACTTGGAGTCCACCACACTAATAAGACCCCCCCCGGGTTTCACTCTGGCGCTCTTGCTTTCGTCACCTTTCACCTTCAGGAGGTTCTTTCCCATTTGCTCCCCGGAGCCAGCAGAGTCTCATCTGCACCCCCTGCACACTCGGCTCTCCCCCAGCTTCATTAAGAAATCATCTTCAATGAGTACTCTGGGCTGCAGTTCAGAAAGGCTGACAGAGAACCGCAGGTTTGTCTCTTCAGGGCTCTTTGCTTCCAGCTCAACTCATTTACTTTTTGATGCCCTCTGGGAACCGAAGCAGATAATGCTGATTATTTTTGCAATTACTACCTGTGACTTTTCTGCACCTAAATGGTGGGGAGGGGACATTTCCTGAGCCTGGTCTGGGAAAAGGCCCATTCCGGCAGAAAATTTGGTTCTCCCTCCTGAAAACAAGTCTGTTCCTGCCTCACCTCACTTCAGCCCTCACAGTGGAATTTTAATTGAAGTGACTGGTGAAAGAGCAGAGGGAAGGTGTGGTTTGGCTGCAGGACACAGTCAGGACCTCTTACACTCTACACCTTGCCCTGATGGTACCTCCTCCTGTGCCCTGGGGATAACCCTGTGCCATGTGGGGAGAGCTGTCGTTCCACAGAGTGGAAGGAGCATGGGAAAGGTCTGCAAAGTGCTTTGATGCTGAAGCACAAAATTCTAGACCCGAGGTAACAGTTCCCTCAATCTACTGGGAAATCAGGTTCCTCCAAGCTTCCCTGTGAGCAAGGTCAAAACCATACTTCTTCAAGCTTGCTTGAGAATGACAGCCAGTCTAAAATTAAGTTGAAAAGTAACTTCTCACCCTCTTGTGAAAGAGGCCACAAAAAAGCCTAAATGCATCTTCAAAGCCTAAACAGATCTTCAGCAAGAAATATTCCCCAGAGAGGACAGCAAGCACAGGCACATGTTCACAAGCCAGAGCTGGGCGCTGACGCCAGGGCCTGGGCAGGGCAGAGCTGCTGCTCTCGAGGGACAGGGACTCGGTGGTGGAACATACCATGGACCTGCCCCAAGTCACCTTTTGCCACACTCAACTACCAGATTTCAATATTTATCCATGCTAATGGAGCAGAAGAGAACACTAACATCAAAGCGAAAGAGCTTAACATCAAACAGGGCACACCCTTCTTGTGTTCTTCCTTTATCCCATGGTAATTCGATGAAAAGTTGTTTTTCCATCTAAGCTCTACTTTGAGTCAAGAAGCCAGCAGTGACAACATCAGACTCCCGTTTGGGAATGGACTGAAGCGCTGTCAGATAGCTTTGTGGGGTTAAAAAAAACAAACCCAACACAGAAAACCAAACATGGGAGCCAGGAGATGGCAAACCTAAAGATGTCTGAAAGCCAAAGGAGACAAACATGAGAGATTCAGAACTCACCAGGACTTTGTCAGCTTAAAAAGCCTCCTCTCCCTCCCTCCCCTACATTTCAAAAGACAAGTACACATTTCTGGGCACGATTGGTTTCAGCAAAGTCTCTTTGTGAAATGAGCACGAGGACGTGTGCAGGAGGAAAAAATATCAGTGGGGCAGGGGGGAGAATATGGGGAAATTAATCCAGACACTGCAATAAAGTACAAAAACTTTAGGAAGCCAGCGTTGGTTTTTTTCCAGTTGTAAAGCGCCCTGTGAAGGATGGTGGTCCCTCTGCACTGGTGTACACACTGTCTTTCAAGCCAGGTCTGTCTCTGGAGCAGAAATTCAACACTTTTCCCCAGAGAAAGTTCTATTGTCCTGCAGTCACATTGCCAAATTCAGACATTTAATTCAAAGTGTGAAACAGAAGGATTCCAGTCCTGCTTTTAAAAGGAAAATCTCCAGGCTACCGCTCCATCACATAACTAACACCAGCTTTGTTCAGGGCAGGACACAGCACAGCTCCCTATCCTCAAAAGGAAAGGGAGGCAACATATAAACAACATATCGCTGTACATCACAGCCTCAGAGCCTGCATACCTCAAACAGTAACCAGTGCTAACAGTCTGAGGCACCTCGGCAGATGTATAGCCAAGCAGCTATAAAAGAGCCTTTGTGCTGGCTGAACAGAAACAAGGCATTTTCTGTAAGGGAGACAGCCTTGACCACCTAGCAGAATAAACGGGGTTACACATTTCACACTTCCTCTGCACCAGGAACTGTGAGGGCAGATGGCACAAAGCAGACACCAGGGGCTGGAGAAATGACCCATTCACTTCTGCGGAGCCATATCAGGGACCTGGAGGAGCCACATCACCTGGAGGTGATGACATTGCCCTCACCCTTCCATCTTCCCAGCTTGGAGTTCTCTTACCAGAACTGCACCACCTGATATAAATTTGAGGAGACCTGCAATTCAGCAGAGATTTGCCCCTGCTGTAGTGTCCATGCAAAAGATCATCACAAGTACTTCTGATTTGCCATCCACAGCTCCAGACAAAGGCTTTTCACCCTAATGCTTAGGCACCCAGCTCCTATTTTACACATTTTGAAATCTTCTTTTCACCTTCACCCCAGTTTCCAGTTCTGAAATTAGGCTAATTCTTTAAGGCTGCAGGAGCTACTGTGTTATTTTTGGCCTAGAAGAGATAAGAAACCACGTGGATAGTTTCTCCTCAGTACAAGCACACGCAGCAGCGACGATACCATTGGCAAACCTCAGGATTCAGCCACATTATTGCACAGGATCAGAGGTGGCTTCCAGTTGGGCCCAGTAAAGTGCACTAATAAGGCAAAGCGCAACTGCAAAAGGTCCTCACAGCGAGTACGCACATTTCAACATTTCAACTCTAAGGAGTCAAAGAGGGAAAAAAAAAAAAAAAAAAAAAATTTTGAAAAAAAGACAAAAAAAAACTTCCCCGC
>NW_009259044.1:351666-371355 GCF_000687185.1 Egretta garzetta | reverse complement strand
TTTAACAATTTACACACAAAGAAATCAAAAGGGGAAAAAAAAAAAAAAAAAAAAAAAAAGATTATGTGAAAAAGTCAAAGAAAAATTGCTCTGTCCAAAACCTGGAAAAGCCACAGCTCGCAAATATTCCCAGGGAAGCAAAAGCCCTGCTGCTTTATAAAGATTAAATCTGCTATTGTCTCTCAGTTGTTGTTTGTGGGGTTTTTTGTAAATAAAGTTCCCCTTGGCCAAAGATGTTAGGAAGTGTCTTCAATAGGAGAAGGATATAAAACCGAGTATGTCAGTTAAGCCATCTCTGATAAAGTTAAACAAACAAGGTAAGGTAAAGGTAAGGTTTCTTGAGAAATCATCTGTGATAAGGTTAAGCAAATTTCTCTTCTGCCAGAACAAAGGTACACATGTAAGGGAAGAATATTTTGGCTGACCTGGACAACGAACGTAAGAGGTGTACGTTCTGGAGTCACTCTAGCCAGACATGACTGTTTTTAGTGAAGCATCTGGTCTGAAAGCTGTATGAAACCATTAAAAAAACTGGGTCAGGCATTTAACCCACTCTGCACGCATTATGCTGAGGGGGATCATAGGAAAAAAGATTTATAAAAACCTCAGACCTAAGATACAGACAGTTCCCCATCAAGTATTTATGCAGAATTACACATAACATTCATTCTCAACACCCACTTAGTGAGAACTTCCTTAGTCCTTATTGAGGACAAAGAACATTGCCCTTATGCAGAGTTGCTGAGGAGTGAACTCTGCTGTCCCTTGGGCAAATGTTTTCTTTCACTGTAAGACAGTAACACATATTAAAAGTATGGTTGCAAAGGATTAAGGCAGCTCAGTTAATGCAAACTAGCACTCTCTCCTGCATTCCTCACTAATACAGTGGTGACATAACCAGCCAAAACATGTAGCTTTAATTCAAATAAGGTTTAAAGAAGTTACTGCCAAGTAATTACACCCATTGAAGGCCTATGAGCAGAGGAACCTTCATTAATGCTCTGCTGCTATTCTCAGAGCACTTTTCTAACCAGTTGCCCCAATCTAAAGTGGCAACCATGAACAAGAGCAGGCAACAAGTTTTCACGAACAAACTTGCACTTGCTGTTGAGAAAGCACACCGGCATGAGGTCTGAGCACGGCCAAGAGGACAGCGGGCAAGGAAGCAGCATCTAAACGCCGGCTGCCTATTCAGAGAGGCTGGAGCAAGCCAAAGGTAGGCGACTTTTCTGATAAAGTGCTTCTCTCTACTGCAGCAGGAACAAGGTGACAGTAGCACTTCTGGAATTGCAAGCAGCTTTCTACTATCCTTTTTCTGCTTTCTAATGAACCGCTGGCTGTGTCCAAACTACGGGTTCCCATTTATTTCATCGTTAATCCTAGCCTCTGTCTAAGAACTTGTGCTTAATCCACAAAGAGTGCCGGATGCTTCTGAAGACTGCTTCCAAGAACAAAAATATAGCACTCAGCTGGAGCTCCCTAAAGCCATTCAGTAGGACGGATTAAACCCAGAGACTTGGATGGAGCTTAGATCCAGTGGACATGACCCTACCTGTGCTCTCTTCATTACACAAGAGCATGTCGTGCCTTTTCCTAAATCTCTTTCTCAGCTAATGACTCTAAAGGACTGGCTCTAGGAGCCTCATCTCACAGCTCTGCAAAAATGTTTAGGGCTCCCATCCTGTACAGACTTGTGTTCTCAGCTATAAACCAGAACAGAGGCTAAATGAAGTGGTTTGCTGTGCCCTACCAATGCTCCCAGGACATCAGATCACCAAGCACAGGAGCTGATCGCTGGAGCAAGTCCCTGCCAGCAGCACGGGTAAAACGGCGCTAGGCAGACTGCCGTGAAGCAGAAATGCTGCTGGGGTGCTTACTTGGAAAAGAGAGCTCACTGTAGTGGCTTTCCTCTTATCAGCAATACTCCACACCAAGGTACAACTCTGCAGTGTGGACAAAGTGTAAATGGACAAACAGACTTTTCCATTGCAAAGAGTCTTAAAAACCACTTTGGGTCCCTAATAGCAATTTAAATTACATGCAGGATTTGACTCTTTTACTGAAGTGACCATTACCACACAAGCTGCAAGTAACTGGCGTGAAGTTCAATTGGTTCTCAAGAATCCCACTGATAAAAAACACTTACTTTTGCTTCATCATTGTAACAGTACTTTAAACTTCCTCAAAACACATCTGAAAGAAACTGACAGTAACTTACTTTCACTGAGGACACAAGCAGAAATTCACTTTTAGGTAAGAAATTAACCAGAAATAACTAGAACTCAACTTTCTGTTCTGCAAAGACCCCCAAATACACTTTCAGCTGAAACTCCAGGATTTAAGAAAACAAAACCAGTTGGTTCCCCAAACCCTTCCAATTATGGTCCTAACCTCTTTGTGACACATAAAGGTCATTTTGGTCTAGGCGTGCAGGAAGATAATCACCCCCCTTCAGGCAATCAGGATTTCTGGCAAGATTTTAAGAGGTCTCCAGCTGATAACCATGAAAGTTCACATCACCAGGAGTCCAGATAAGCTTTTAACGCAGGAAATTAGTGCTAAAATGTTTTAAGCATTTTAAGGATCAATTAAAGATGGTGCAAAAGTAGAACTAAGTTCTCTGCTCCAAATCAGATGGGTTTAGAACACAAAACAGTAGCAGTGATTCAGCCGGGAGGTGTCTACAGGAAATTAGGTTAGACGAATCCCAGACAATTAATCCTCTGTACAGTCAGATTACATACTCACACCCTCCGCAGAGCCATCAGACAACAGTGCAGAGCCTTGAGTTAAACTGCTACCTGCCTGCTGCAAGGACTGGGCATTGCAGGTTGTCATCTCGCATCTTCCCTGTTCATCCACGAACCAACGGTTCTCCCACCACAGCTCAAAGAGCCAAGCTCCTTACTGACGTACGTTAAGTGCACTTGGGTACAATGCATGAGGAGACTCAAGATACACAGCTCTCATTAGTTATTTCAGCTGGAAGCTATAGAAAAAAAAAAAAAATATAGCAGCACATTGAATGTCATCTTTTGCCTTGTCAGCACCGGGAGACCACACAGGCCAGCAAGGACAGTGACTTACTGGACTGAGCTGAGGAGTCACCTGGTGTTAACAGCTCTTTTCAACCTATCTCTCAGCACCAGGCGAGTGACTGCAATCATGGTGAACTGGCAAAATATAATTGTACAGCTCACAAATGCAACCTCAGAGACTGCCCGAGTACACTGTCAGCCCAGAGAGCACAGGGAAATGCTCACAGTGCTGTGGCAAGGCAGCGTTACCCCACTACTGTACTAGCTTCCCCAAAATCATTAAGAAAAGACTTCATAGCAGGTGAGTGCTACACACCGATACAGCTGGCTGTAGACACTGTCTAATGCAACTCTGGATAATTATCTGTGTTCATTCACTCAAAGTTCAAAAGAAAATTATGTTTTATATTATATTGGTTTTATAAAAGTAAAAATAGATATTACAACAAAACCCATCATATCCACCCATTTAAAAGATCCACCTTTTGTTTCTTCTCTGTAATAATTCAATTGTTTTTATTTTAAAAAATCTAATTATTTCTCAAAACACCATACTCCAAGTACAATACAGCTAGCACTGAAAGCATTTGAGCTACCATCCCTTTGGTGACCTCAGCTAGTTTATATTAAGTCCCACATCAGCACTTCATTTCTATTTCCCATCACCAAACAAGTCTGGCTTTTCTCTCCCATGCTTACAGGCTCTGACACCTCCATGCTGCTGGCTCTTTAAGCCGCTCACAGAATTTGGCTCAAATTGAGGGGAGAAAATGAAATATTCTCTCCAAATTTACACAATTAACACCCACCCCACCCCCAAACACCCAGGTCACAGTTACCCTCTACATATAGATCAGCTAAAAACTTCCATACTAAGTGCCCCAGCTGAAGACACTTCATGTCCACTTCAGCTGAGAAAGACTTTTTTTCTTTTTTTTTTTTTGCTGTCTAGTCACATGGGACATTTCACAGAGATTCTGTTTATACAGAGGTAGCCATGAAGTGGTATTCTCCCACCCTCGTCTTTTATACACAGAGATAAGCACTAAATAAAATGGAAAAGGAAACTTGCCAACTCAAAGTTTGGTCAGACATAATTGGCCCATGGGAGATAAATGTCTATACAGGTATTACTGGGGTTTATACTGATTAGGTTTGGAATTTAACCATGTCCTTCCAAGGTCTCCAGTCAGATGGGATTCGCCTGCATGAGGAAGGGCAGCACGCAGCTCTGATCACAGCACATTATTTCCTCCAAGTACCAAGTGTCACAGCTCCAGCAAGCCATAAAGTAGGAATCTACCCTGCAAAAGAGAGATGGCTTTCCCATGAGTTCAGAAGGGAAAAATACATTAGAAAGCTTCTGGTCTTAGACTTACCTCCCTCTGCCTAGCCCCACTGTTGTTCAACAGAACAAACTCAAATTCTCAAGTATCTTCTGCATGCCTTAATTAAGAAACTGGGATGAAGAGCTATTTTACAAGAGTTCTTTGTCCTGTCACGCAATGAAGGATTAGCCTTTCCTGACTCGTCCTCAAGGTAACAACTAATCCTGAAGACTCCCTAAACTCAATAGGCTGCACAGATCCCAATTTCTAACCAAACCACTGCACTTCAAGATGACGATAAAGGGGAATAAGTAGTACTTCTGTTTGCTAGATTCATGGCTGAAGCTTTCTTAGAGTCTGCACACCACCATCAAAGTCCCCACTTCAGCAACCCTCAGCTTAGGCATTAGATCAAGTCATCTAGCTAACTAGGGACAGATTACCCGTAGGCTCACAAAAAGTAGGTCAGTCTCAAACAGTCTCCACAGCCTGGAAATGCACATATGCATAAGCACAAATCACACAGCCTTCCTTTTTTAACTCATGGCCAGCAGAAAGTCAGTGAGATCCAGGCTCAAGTGGCTTGGGTACAACGCTCAGAGCTATATACAAAGTGCTTCTTGATTTCTACAACAAACAAAAAACCTTTACCAACCTGAGTTCAGAAGTCACTAAGAAATGACTTAGTGATGTCAAGTCAGTTTTACCTCTTTGAATTACTTGGTTCTCAAATATTTAATTATTTTCCGAAGTGAAAGAGCTAGGTCAGGACTTCGGTGCAGATCTGAGATCTCTGTCTCCTATTCCAAACCCTCCTAACCCACACCTTGGTTTCACAAACCCAAACTGCAGTCTTTGCCCTCTCCTTTGACCTCTCTGCCCTCCTCCTCAGCAAACACTGCTACTAAAATTAGACCACAGTGGTCATACCACACTGCCTCCCCCAACTGTCGTCACAGACTCCCTGTCACATCCATCATGTATTTTAGTCTCGCACTGAGCTCCATGCATCACCTTCTCTGCCCTGGTCTTCTCCAGTCTCACCTCTGTGTCCTCTGACAAAATACCACTCCTCGTTACCTTCACAAAGCTCAATCCCCATCCATCCCCAGAACAGATGGCCACCCACTTTCAAATTACTCTGAAGCCAGCCAGACATCTCTGAAGTGTTTCAAAGATAATATTTACTGCTTAAGAAAAGCTGAGTTATAAACATTCACCATAAAATGTTGGGCATGCTTGTATCCTTCCTCTCGCACACACACACACACACACGATTTGTATCATAGGTTTCTTGAATGAAGAGATGCAATGGGCTACACACACACAAAGAGACACAAGTAACTCTTGCTGTCAGGGTTTGCCAAGTTTCTATGCTCTGACATAAAAAAGCCTATGAGCTTTGAAGCTGGGACAATACATATATATTAGAGCGTCTGATTTCAGAAGTGCTGCTGGACGCTCCCACCGAAAACGCAAGTCGAGGCAAGTTTGCTGCCTAGAGTCCAAGGCAAGGGTTCACAGAGCAAGAGCGACCAAACATCGCAGTCCAACCCTGCTGCCCCACACAGCTGCAGTGAACCAAGGGGATTCGGAGCACCCTGCCCAAGCCCCTCCTCACAGACCCTGTCCTGCCCTGCTCTGAGACGTACAGCACTTGCTGCTGAAGTCACCACGTGCTGCGTGTCATGCACGACCAGCTAGAAACATGCTGAATCTCCTTTGTTGTTAATGAAGGAAGGTTCTTCCTCAGAGGACAAAGCAAGGGAACTGAAGGTTAGTGGTTAACAGTTGCATCTGTCCCCTGTATTTCAGTTCTGATCAATCGCTGCAGGACTTTTATCTTTTTTTGACTTCTGGCTATGTTACAGAAAACCATAAGCTTCAGTTTTGCCCATGGGAGAGTCCATTTCAGAAACGGTATGTTCTGGCACTATCAATGCACTTGGCAGATATAATGTGCACTTTAAGGGCTTTCCTAACTTCAGTGAATTTCAGAGTAGTAATTACCTTCAATTACTACCGATGAAAGACCACACAACACATTCATTCAAATCCCCCTTCTCACAGAAGCCTCCCCGCTATCCCTAGTCACCACTACCCTACTTTTTCCCCTTGCCAATGCCCAAAAGGTTGGACCTACTCTTCCCTGATGCCCACATTTCCTGATGTGATCACTCCCTTTGTCACAGCTTCTTTTCCACGTATATTATAAAAAATCCTGTCTCACTTCAGGACATTTAAGAGTACTTGTTGCTGGTCTCCACACAGACACACTTGCTTACCTAATTTCTCTCACTACCTCAATCAGAACAGAAGGAAAAACAGACGAAACATCTGAGCATTTGCACCAGCAGTTAGAGGTAGCCTGAGCTGCTCTGTTGGATCCAGATGTTTCTATTGCGCTGTAGGACATAAAGCAGTTAGTATCACCTGAAAGCAACGTGTGTCAGAAGGGTTTTATTACCGAAGAAGTTAATGGGGTATGTTATCAGCACTGCCTTGATTTCTAGTAGCTACAAAGGGCTTGTATTAAAGTTACGAGCACTCTTAAGATGAGGATGTCAAACACAAATTAGAACAATACTCAGCAGCAGCTACGAAACAAGGCTGAAACAACACTAAGCTACAGAGAGATGGCTTCGTAATTAAGATGCATTTAAAGGAAACATTAGACTCAAAATGAAAACAGAGACCAACACACTACGTTGGGATCATTTAAATCACAAATAAGATAGTTCGTCATCAAAGCTGAAACCTGTTCTTGGACTGAATAGCCAAGACCACCCATGGCACCACAGGACAGCGCATGAGAAAACAAAACTAGCATGTCTCTGTGATCCACACAAGACGAACCAGAAGAAGTACTGGTGGGAGAAAACAGGAGAAGGAAGGAGACAAACACGTAAACTTTTTTGGGAAAAAACACACAGCAGTGTGCCAGAAGTCCAAAATACCAACATTCCCTAGAAATGCAGAATCACTTCCTAGCAAGTTCAGCACAAGCCTTTTGCCCTCTTCAAGAGGAAGGACTGCGCTCTGTATCGCTTTATAAATTGTCAGGCTCCCATCTGTAAGCTTCAGAGATTTCACAGCTCCATTCTTTTCATGATTTTTTTTTCTTCCAGTTTGCTAAATGAAATCCATAGCTTTCAGTGTTCCACCCTATAGAGGGCTGAATTTTACAGGTATTTGCCAAATAGCAGTAGCAGTCTCTGTTTTGTTTTTACAATGATGATAACCCTTGCCATGAAGAACTTGCATTTTAAGTCTGTCTCATCTGTGACTCACTCAACCTGTCTCAAGTAAGGCAACAGCCACAAGCCTGGTCACAGGAGCCTAAAATCCCTGAAGGGCTGCAAACCACTTCTGAAACAGCAGCTCGGGTGCATCAGACGAAGCTCACCAGAGCCCTAGGAGCCTCAGCGCTCCTCAAGCTAGCACATACTGTTGCTGCCTCTTTTCTGGGACGAGATAAAACAGGAAGTCCAAAGAATCGTGGTGTCAACTCTTTTACTGTATTTGCTGAAAAGCTCCTGACGGCAGGAAGAGCATGAACAAATCTTTACAAGTCTTGAAACGGGCAATAACCGGTGCCACTAATGAAGTGGTCTAAGAGGCACCGCAGAGAGCAGCGTAAGTGACAGAAACACAGGAAGGGGGGGAAAAAAGGGTTTTGAGACAGACTGCTGCGAGCAGAAAATAAAACACAGAGCCAGGCCTGGAGACGCATTTGTGCACAACACCAGAGCCAGAGCCAGGGAAGATCAGCAGCACAGTAAAGACATTGTGGGATCCTAAAATCAAAGAAAGGGGGCAGTGACAGTCATGGAGATGAGTAAAACGACTCTGGGCATAGAGCCCGCTGCAAGAACAGTACAGGGGAAAAAAACCACCCAAACTGAGGTCCAGCAGGGCTCTCCATGTCCGAGGCACTAAGAATGAAAATGAATGAGCTGGGGGTGACTGCAAAGACCCATCCTTGTTCATGCTGCCACTTGAGACTCTCCAGAATAGAAAGTGCAGGAAGCAAAGGAGAAGTTTGAGGTCTGGGTTTTCCAAGGCCAACGCCGTTTTGTTTGCTGAGCCTCGTGCTGTCGCTGCTTCCCTTTCGACGGGAATTGTGAAGAATGTGGTGGCTGTGCCCCAGCAGAGCAGGCAAAGATAAACTTTTTGCTCTGTCAGAAGCTCACTGAAATACGATGCTTTGCAGTTTGCTTACAGTGGCCTGTTAGTTGATGACCATGAATGTGCAAGACATGGAAAATGTCGCTTTTACACCAAGCTTTCCTAACACTGCTGTTACGACAGCTGCGTTATTTCACACAGCTATTGCTTTATCTTAAATAAAATACCAGGCACATTTAATCTAGTTGTCTGGGTAATGAGAAGACCAGATCAAAAAAAGGAAGAGATGACAGGTCTTTAAATTGAAAAGCCTCAACTAAATGAGAGTGGACCTACTCCTTGCAGAAGCAGTGTGCTTTCATAACTGAAAGTCTTCCTTCTCCCCAAAACAGCTGAGCCTTAACATCTCACACTCATGGCTTATTTCTGAACATCTTACAGTTTATACAATTCACACAAACCAATTTTAAGTAATTCATGGCACTTGGGAGAATCCAGCACTATGGATAATTTAACCGAAGCTGATCAAACAAAACTGATTTTGAGAAAAGCCCAATCTAATTCTGTCAGACAGCATTCCTATTGCAGCTGTGAGCTACCGTTAGCTATTTCAAGCCAAAATTTGATCACACTGAATTCAGGAGGCCTTTGCCAGTTTCAGTAGGACCAAAACACTGACCTTCAGTAAGTTATCGAATGCCACACGGTACAGGCATTCACACCAGAAGTTATTTCAACTCAGAATGTCTAGAGTAAAAATTCTATGCTGCTAAAAACTGTGGAAAAAGTTACCGACTCCGTATGAATGGCTAACCACGATGCTGGCAATACATAAACCAGTTCCAGGTCTGTAAGCAGGGAATGTGGAGAGCTACTGTTAGTCCAGAAAGTCTTTATGCACAAAAGATATGAATTACTGCTGCTGTAAAACTCCATCACTGTCACTGAACTGTGACTTGGTCCAGAAAGTCTTTATGCACAAAAGATATGAATGAATTACTGCTGCTGTAAAACTCCATCCCTGTCACTGAACTGTGAGTTTAAATGAAGCAACAGCTTTTGGGGGCAGAAAGTTTAAGTGTCAAAAAGTTTAAGACAAGTCTTTGCCAGTGAAAGAGTGGGTCAGCAGCAGTATCTGTCGTCATCTGTGACCACAGATCCCCTGTCACGTGGGCAGAAGAATCCCCCTCTTTACCACATCTCATAAAAGGACAAAGCCATAGTTGCGTTCAAGTCATAAATGTTTCTGTAAAAAGACAAACTGTTCACCCTCTCTTCTGCTCTCAACCTCTCCCTTATTTCTAAGGCAGATCCACCAGGATTTTCCCTGGTACTAGAGAAGAAACTTCAGCTCAAGCCCTGCACATGCTTTCAATCAGACAGCCTGTAAACACCCACGACTCACTTCAAAGAGCCCAGCACACCCAGGCAGGAGAAGCCCCCCTCGCCCCTAGGAGGAGCTGCCAGCACCCAGCAGGAACAGCAGCACGAAACCGTCACAGGCAGGCTAGGGACTCTCTCTTTTTTCCCCCCCCCAAGGTGCCCAATTTGCAGCCACATCTGTGTGGGCAGACCCTGAGTTTCGGTGTAAGAGCAGTTGCTTGTCTCTGCTGACGTCAAGGACCTGCTCAGTGGGTGTCTGCAGGATGGGGCTGCCAGCAAGTCCCCTGAGCACAGCAGGTTTGGGCTGGGGGCAGGCTGGAAGGCAGCTCAGCCCACAGGATGACAGTGCCAGCCACCATGAGACATCTCTGCCATGGCTTTAGTTTGGGAAAAAACTGTCACTGTCAGGGAAAACATCTGTCAGCCTTGCATATTTCAACTGCAGCGAGAAACACAGTAATTGTATTATCTATTTTTCACACTGACACCATGACATACCCACCTAAAGAAGATAAAAGAGGCTTGGACAGTCAAGACTGAAGGGACCCATGGCCATTTTGATTTAAGCTTATTCTCTGTCTAAATAAAAATAAGTGTTACGAATGATGAATGTTCTTCCCCTCACCCCCATGGGCCTAATGTCAGGCTCCATTTCCCTCCTTACTGTTGCACTTCCGTATTTGCATAGGTCTCTCCCAGGGTGACACTCGTAGGAAACAAATTGTGTAGCAACTGTACAGTTGGATGGTCAAGTAGCAAAGAGAGGCGAGCTCTGGAGGAACTGCTGCATGGCCATACAAGAGCAATCCCCTGCTGCCAGCCTCTGCCACCCTCTCCTCTACCTCCCCCAAAACACACACCTCATTCTCTGCGCCCTCGTCCTTACCTCATAGGACCATACACACTGCACTCCTGCAAACCTCCGTACGCATCTTCCCACTTCCACGTCCTCATGGGTAGTGTACATCTCTCGCAGGCACTCGCCAATGTGGGGCACCATTCTCCGCAGGACTTCCCGGCTCATGATCACTCCTGGTCCCCCCATGCAGAAGTTCTCGCCTGGTTCCAGAGCCAGCTTCCCCATCTCCTCTGTGGTGCCGAGGCCAGTCTGCCCAAGAAAGAGGGGCTCACTGCTGTTCAAACTCCTGAGGAAGTTCTCCAGTTTGTCCCCTTTGATGTAAACGTCATCATCAGCTCTCATAAACCATTCGTATTTGTCCAAGTAGTGGTCATGCATGTATTTCAGCATCATGAAAGATTTCTTCTGGGGTGGGTAAGAGTCATCTACACCTGGAAGCGGCACGACGGGGATGGGAATAGAGGTGTCTGAACCCTCGCTGGAGAAGAATTCAACTTTGCCAGGAATGGTTTTGGACCAGGTTCTAGATTGAAAGAGACAATAAGGACTAATTAAGTATGCAAACCAAGGCAGGCCGAGAGTGCTACCAGAGAACACTCAAAGGAACTACACTTCATCTGCTTCACAAATTTTCTTTTTAAATGCCTTGAACGGTTATTTTTTTTCCATGCAAACGAGGACATTCACATGGCACACAAAGCAACTGGTATAACACACAAAAAATTCTGATATGACAATCTGAATATCATTTTTGCAGCTGTATCTGATAGAAAAAGAGTTCAATAGTAGTAGTTCAGTAGCGGCAGGCAGGCTTTCTTACGCACACTTAGTACTGGTCTAATAGCTATTGGTCACAAGATACAGAGCGAAGCCAAAGGGAGCCAAGATGGGCAAGTTATTCAGCATCACATCCACCTCCCAATCTCCCATATCCACCCCCAAAAGCTCAAATGTGCGTTCAGAAGTACTGACTTCCAAGGAGCAAATGGATGCAAATTTCACAGGAACTTGTGAGGAATCAGTATCCTGTGGGAAACCAACCGAACAGCAACTTCTTCAGACACTATATAGAGAAGTACGTAGGGCTTTCACAAAAGTAAAATGTTCCTGCCTGTTTGCAACAGCCAGAGAAGCATAGAGCACGGTAGCAACACTAACCTCAGATAAAAACCTAACTAAACCAGCAAAGGACTAGTAGAAAAGTAGTCCTAAGAGATGCACGCAAAACGTGTAATCCCAAGAGATGACCTGGTGCTACCAACACCCGCAGCTCCAGCAGCTTCCCATGCACTTCAGACCAATTTCAGTAGAGAGGAATATCACAAAACAGCCTTTTCTGTGCAAAGCAGCACAGCGACAACATCTGCTCAACACCTTCCATGCTCCTCTCTGCCAAATCCAACCCATCTGTGTGGGCAAACTGGGTCACTTAAATATATTGCAGGAAGAGATGTAGGATGATTCCTCAAGGCAGACTGCAGAACACTTAACATCCTCCAGGGAGGATTTCCAATCATATAACTGTTACAGCCTTGCCCTAAAAAATATGAATTTTAAGCTTTCAGTACCATTTTCTCAAATTCTACCTGGGGAAAAGCACAGTTCACGTATCCTTCACAGAAACTCACAGAAAACTATTTTCATTGGTAAACCAACAGGTTTTGCCCCTTTCTGTACAGGGGGAGAATATTTTCTAATTATATTTGGCAACCATGTTCACAATATAACCTATATTCAAAGCTGAATGTGAAAACACTCTCAGAGTAAAGGACAGAGTATTCCTTCAACACATCACTGTCACTTCTATCAGATGCCTCTCAATGTAGGTTTCTGGCCAAAAGCAGAGCAGATTTGGGGCAATACAGAGGATCTGAACTTTGCAATCTCCAGAATTAGCTACCATACAAAGTCCAAAATGTAAAAATATTTCAGAAGCATTATTCCTTAAGTTCCACTGGGAAATGCAAAGGTATTTAATTAGTACTAACTGAACATCAACTTCGACACTTTAATGGTCACACACTAATTCAGGTTTGTGAAATGAGTAACACCCAATTACTTTAAAAGCTTTGCCTTCTGGATTTCTTACTGCCACGGGTGATGTTTCATAGGAAAAGTTTAGATCCCAGCTTCTCAGAAGAGCACAGGGTAAAGCCAATGGAAACATTCCCACTGACTTCACAACAGAGGTGATAAGGCCTTTAATCATCAGCGATGCAATTAATGTATGGTACTACTGGTTATAAAGTCACACCCTGTTAAAAGCATTGAAAACTGCACGTTTTAAAATAAGACATGCTCGTATCTTGAACTTTCACTAACTGTTAAGGAAGTTCCGCTGTTTTTTTTTCTGACAGCCACGCTCCATGGACAAATCATCTGGTTTTGAATGAAAAAACTACATGGCAAACTGCTCTTCCCATATCTACTCCCAATCTAAGTTTAAAAGACTCCATTAAAGGCACTCGATGCATTCAAATTTTACATCTCATAGAAAGAAAAGGCAGAAGAAGCTACTGAGAAATGCAGCTCATCTCATCCACTGTGACCAGCTCCCAGTGCAGCTTTGGGTGGACCCAGGACTCTTTCCAGACAACCGCCAGGTGAAGGTATAAGCTAAAGTCTTATGGAAATTTCTGCTTATTGACTTTTCTTATTCAAAAGCAAACAACGAATTTTCAGACTCACTTTTGATATCCTGAAAGATTGGCCTTCGTAATGATCGTGAACTATTGACAACATAAGATGTCTTCTAGCACTCCAAGCTGTAGCTCCTTCCTAGACTCTTCAGGAGCAGTCTTCAATGCCTTTTTTTTTTTTTAATTATTATTATTTTATTTTTTTACGCCACTATACTTATTGGCTCCCAGTTTAAATTTACTCCCTGCTCTCTGACCAGGTTCCCTCACCTCAGGACACCCTTAAGTATTGTCAAGATAAAGTTCCCATTCAATGAAGGTGGAATAAAATGCATGTACGTCCACAAACCCTGGCAGGTCTGATTTCCAGCCCTCATATGGCACTAAACCCCACAGCTCAAATCCAGTCTGGCTCCATCTTTTCTTGGATGTCAGCCATACCTAAGTTTCAAACCAAAACAGAAGTGAACCAGAGAAATATCCCTGCATACGTGGGACATGCAACGTTACTTCAGCCTTGGGATCTCACGCCAGCCGTGCCTCAGCACAGCTTGACTAAGCCTTTGTTCATTTCCTGCAACAACGCAACTTCTAGGATGAGACAACTCGCCGTGTTATTTGCGACTGTGGCTTTCAGCGCTTGTTTGAACTCAGACAGATGAAATATGCTCCCACATCGAAAAATTGCCTGAGCGTCTGTGTCAACGCAAGCACTGCTCGGCAGAGGCTGAAACAATGGGAGTCACCATGTGCTGCTCCTTATGGCTAAGGCACAGCTCGCTGCTCCACACGGCCCCTTTCTGGAGGGAGAATACAGAACAGTTCGCTCAGGAAACGTGTTGTTGCACCCAGCCAAAAAAGCCAAACCACAGATTATAAAATGAACTGTGAGTACATTTTTCTGACCCCGGCTATCAGCAGAACCAAAGACTGGTAACTGCAGGGATGAATTCTGATCAAAGAGGCTTTTACCTTTCTTCTCTGACATTGTAAAGAATCAGACCTGGCTCAACCACAAGTGATTCTGCAGATTAGTGTGTTAACAGCTACGTTTCTTGCCCGTCCTCCCACCTCCAGTCCGGTTTACTGTGTCTGCTCTCAGGTTATGGGCAGCAATCCGACGCCTTCAGCTCCTTAGGCACGGAGCTCTTGTCTCAACACCTTCCTACTCCTGCAGCCCCACCAGCACCCACTCCCACCGGCTGACATTGCTTTCCTAGTCAAGGCTTCTCTAACATAAGACTTGCAGACTGTATCTGCAAATGAATTTTATGTTTGATAATAAAAAAAAAAAAACAACAGAGGAAAATATTTTTAGCAAAACCTGACACCTTCCTTCCCCCCATGAGGGCTCCCTGTCACCCTCAGCTGTTTAAAGGAAATGCGGTCACAACATTTCTGCCACCAGACTCCTGTATCTACGCCTGCAGAGACCACCTCCCCTGAGGTGATTGCTGGTGGCCTCAGCCAACGTAAGGCCATCTCGACTCCGTCCAGAGAGAAATATCAGGTTCTGAATACAACTGATACATGTACTCAGCCGGTCATTTAAAAACCCAGCAACTGAACTGCTCTGACAGATCCCAACCTTACCTCTTCCGTGTAATCTGAATCTGCTTGGTTAAACAGGAGGATGCGCGTGAATCAAGACAGAAAGGCTCTCTATTACCTTCCCCAGGAGCAGCGCTGAAAACGTGCACAACAGTATGCGACCTGGTTTCTCTCAGTGCACAAGGCACATAAATCCAACAAACTAGAAGCTAGCATTAACAAGGGAATCAAAGTGTAATTTAAACAAACACACACACAGAAAAATTAGGCAATGCTTCCTCGGAGGAAACCTTGTAGCAGAGGACACTAGGACTGCTCCAGTATTGGTGGCTACCGAGTCAATTTTACTATCCCTTAACTGGTTATGCACATTGGATATCCTAGGTGTACCCTAATCCGAGCAAGTCACAAGCAAACTGGGTGCAAATATTATCACAGCTGGTACAGGTATTCATGCAACACAGAAAACTGTGCGCACAAAGACAGTGCTAAAAACCGCCAGTATCTGCTAAAAAGTGACAATTAGCATAGTTACCAAACGTCGTCATAAGTAATTTCTTCATTTAAAACAAAGTTTAAAAAGCATAGCTTGGAGCAGGAAGAGCCACAGATCTGGAATCTTTTATCTTCGGTTTCCAGTATTTATTATTTATTTGTATTACCTTGCTTTGTTACCAGCTCTGCCAACTCAGCAGAAGCATAGTCAGCGGCATTAGACAGACAGTGCTCCCTTTGTAGAGACCCCAACTGGAGAAGATTACAAAAAATTCATTTGGTTTTTGTCTGCAGCTTGAGAACCTCCCTTAGAGGAGATCAGAGAAACCATTTAAAAGTTTTCAGAAATAGTCATCCTGTATAATGATGAAGAAAATCATATTTTGTGAAGAACTCAGCAGGATAACGTACCTAAAAGACTGGTTTCTTGAATACAACACGAAATTTAGCTGAACCATGAACTAGGCCTAGTTTTGTGTAAGCCTCCTTCAAGGTCCCATCTTTGCAGCAACACTTGCTCCGGGGGAAGCAACGAACCACAGCTTAGCCAGGAGAACTGAGCATGGAAACCAGCACGCTGCTCCTGCATGTGGTACTACAGATGACCATCACGAGAGGTCAGAAAAAGCAGCTGTTTTTTTAAATGTCCAGATAGGTTTTAAAGAGCTTGTCAGTTAAGATCTGCAATACAGAATTCAGACTTCGAAGACAAGTTCCTTTCGAACTTTTGCAGGGCAGCTTGGTATCTAGCTTTAACGGAGAACCCAAGCAGCTTCCACAGCTCCTTAGAGCCCTTTGAATTAAACTCCTCCAATTTAAAGTGATGACAATTTTCTGTCCATGGATATCCATCCACCTTCCTCATGGAAACAGGGACAAAAACGGATCCATCATCCGTAGGCACACCAATACTCAGTGGGTCAGACTAAGATCAAAGCTCAAGTGTCCCAGAAGTTTGGGCCATATGGTCATTTTCGGGTATGTAGGTGACTTGGTTTCTCCTTATCCCCCACGCATCATTGCCAGTTGCTCTCACTGTATTTGTTTCATATCATTCCTGAAACATTCCTTCAAACTGCTCGGAAAGCCCAAATATGTCATACTTCTACTAAAGGACACCAAGTTCTTAATATTGCAATACTGTGGTACGGTCAATACGTTAAGCAAAACATGTATCGCGCTGTCACAATGTTCAAAGTCGCTCCACAGGACCTCCCCCCAAGAGGCAAGAGTGCACACTCCACAATCCATCATAATTACCTCACTAGCAACCAGAAAGGACCAAAACCAGATACCACCCAACAGCCTCGACCTAGGCTCTGAATTTAAAAGAAGCACAAAAATGTGTTTTGTTTTACACTTCTGCAGCAGCTACTTTGGGCTTAGACAGATGATACAAACTCTTTTAGACCCCAAATCCTTCTGCCTGCCTTTCACTTAAGCTTTTCCAAGCACTCAGGTATTTAGATTCCAGTACAGTCTGTTTCCTATAAGCCACCACGAACAGTGTTGCAGCATGTTTGAAATTGAGCCTCCCAAAAGGGCACCCTTCTGCCGCAGGATGGCTTAGCACAAGCCCCAGCATCACTTGTGGTCCTGGTGCGTGTGGCCTCATGACACTTCAAGGTGCTGTGGGGACTGTCCTGAACTGAGAACGGCTGCAGCTCTGTTCCTTCAGGGATGCTGCCAAAGGCCAACCTCTGACATCTTGCCATTAACTGCATTCACACTAGACTCCTGCCACGTTTCCCAGGAAATCTAGTTGCTACGCAAAAGAGAAAAAAAAAAAAAAAGGTTAACTGCCTGATATTTCTGTTCCTGAGACAGCAGACTTAAATCTTCTGGGAGGCTGCTTATTCCCATCCTCTCCTTCCTGCTGCTCTTTTAGGACAACTCCCCTCGACTGCAAAACCATTAGCGCATATTGTTGCACTTTCCCTGAACCCCAGCTATACCTTAACTCCTTCCTGCACAGCTCTTTTCCTGACTATTTCTTACCCTTTGATGTGACACCGCAGTTTCAGCTGCTGCACTCCACCGGCCTCCTGGAAGGGAAGCTCTGCTAACCTGGCTGTCAGATGCAATAACTGCTGAAGCTACAAATCTGCCCTCCAAAAACCTGTAGATCTAAAGCTTATTCTCTGCCTCACAGACTACAAAAGCACGACTGTTTCAAAGAGCCAGCGTCTCCTGAAAATCCAACGGGCCCGTTTTGCCTTGCAGTGGTCATTTTGCTCGTGATTGATGTTCAGGAAGTGGATTGCTTCCCCTCTTGTTAGACCCTATCTGGATTCACAGCAGCAAGGATCAGCAAATGCTTTCCGCTCCGGTCCCTTTTAGCTGTGTCTGTAAATGGCCTTTGAGCCACAGCAATTTGGAGGTATTCAGCCTCTGAATCCCTAATGCCTTTCAGGGCTCTGGCTAGCACGGTATCAAGGCTCAGCACACGCTGCCACCCCGGGAATGCCTTGCTAGCAGCTTCCCATTTCACTCCCTGTGCCAGCGATTCAGCTCACCAGGATGCTTTGTCAATGTAGTAATCCCAGCAATTGTCTGCTTGAGTACTTCATGGCAATCAAAAGCCATTTAAGATTTCAGGTTTGTCTTCCTCTTCCCCCCTCCCCACCTTCCCCCAAAGATGTCTTCCTGTCACCAGGACATTAGCTCTTTTATTTTACCAAGGGAGGTGAGAAAAATGCATTTAGCCCTACCGCAACGTTAAGAGGTCTCTTTATCCGTTCCTTTCAAGAGCAGACATCATCTCTAGAGGTTAAACCAAAATAGCAATGCAGTAAAAAGCGATATTCAGATGGCCTTCCGAGGGCTGAAGGAGCCCAGTTCCATTAGCTGGCTTTGTTAAGTTGCATCTTTGGCCATTTTTTTTTTTGTGTGTGTGAGCAGATGTTGCGGATCTGGTTCTGTAAAACCAGCTCTCCCACAGCACAGGACTGCTCAGCAAGCACAGGCAAAGCCAGGGACAAGAATCCTTCCCATACCAGCAAAGTGAAATGCTCTACCATTAGCACCCACCTCTGGACAACACTCTTATAAATTTCCCTTTCTTGAATTCTTGACGCAAAATCTGATGGATGCTAGACTAACTGTTCTGCCATAAAACCTGTTACATGATGTCCCAACACACTCCAGCCTTTCTGTATGTAAATGTAAATTGCACGGCTCATGAGATTTGCAATCCAAAATGCTCCATCCCACACACTGAAGAATACATAACCCTGAAGAAACAGATTCTTTCACCCATTTCAAAGCGTCAATCACGCACTCTCTCTAACTTAATTACAGGTCTACTGTTGAAAGAAGGAATTAAGCTTCCATTAAAACCGTCCCTGGTGGACAATATGCTTCAGATTGCCCAAATTGAGCAATTTTACTGCATTTCATGCTGATATAAAGAGAGCTACCCTCTCCCGAAACCAGAGCTGGGCAGAGGGAGGAGGAGGAGATGGCCCATCATACACCGTTTTGCCATCCTGTTCTTCCTGGCCAAGAGGGCCAAGTACTTTTCAACCTGGGCAGGCAGGAGATGTGAAGAAGGGTTTGTTCTAGTACAAGACTAAAGGGGACGTTTTATTAGAGACAGATCCACCCCAGAGCTCCTGGCTGCTCCTCTGACGGCACTGGCTGTGCAGCGCTCAATCGGAGCCGGGGTATACCCGAGCTGACATTTTAGCTCTTAACTCTTTCAGATTTCCCAAGCAGGCTTCCTGCGCAGCCTCCCAGCACTGCCTGCTGGCGCGAACACTGGAGCAAGAAGCGCGTTTCAGCAGAGCAGAGAGTTTCTCCAAAGCCACAGACACGTCTCTCACAGAAGAGATGATTATTCTGATGCTGCCAAGGCTTTGGACAGAAGTCTCCTTAGCACGCGGCGCTCGCAGCGATACTCAGCTACGGCTGGAGACCACGTCGCAGGCTACTGTGAGCGGAACACGGTGCAAAGCATAAAGATTGTCCCTGCTCCAAAAAATAGGTGTACTCAGGTAATAAAGACACAGCTCAGAGACCCCGGCTCCTGCACTAGCTTCACCAGCCCGAAGCTAGGAGCCTTTCACCGAAGCCGACTTTCCCCATTCAAGCTGTTTCGCTACCTGGTCCAGCCTTAGCGACCGCTGCGGCGAGCGGAGCCTGATTTTACTCTTTGTTTCCAGATGCATTTTCTGGGTCTCGTTCCTAAGCGCGTGCTCTCGGCTTGGCGCAATGGTCTTCTTTATCCTACCCAGGGGGCAACGGTGGTCTCCGAACTTTATTATTAG
>NW_009259044.1:334670-350354 GCF_000687185.1 Egretta garzetta | reverse complement strand
CCGGCTGCCCAGACCGAGAGGCCCGGACAGGCCCCGGGGGAGCACGGGCGCTCGGCTCCAGGGGTGGGGGCTGAGACCCCGGACATAACCCCAGGACAGGGACTCCAGCCCAGCGCCCTGCACCGAGACCCCAGGACAGGACCCTGGCTCAGGAGTCGGGACTGGGACTCCAGCCCAGCCCTTC
Organism: Egretta garzetta; assembly: GCF_000687185.1. Classification (NCBI taxonomy): domain Eukaryota; kingdom Metazoa; phylum Chordata; class Aves; order Pelecaniformes; family Ardeidae; genus Egretta; species Egretta garzetta. The sequence continues at coordinate 350,170 of NW_009259044.1, read as the reverse complement.
GGACCAGGATGGGAAGGCACTGGGAAACCAGTACCCCGACCCGGGACAGGGACCAGGCGCCCATGCCTGGCGGCAGAGGTCCATCACCCACCCATCCCCGCAGAGACCCAGCACAGCTCACGCCGAGCCTGCGTGGCCAAAACCACACCATTCCCATCTCAGCACGGTCGGGGCCCTGCTGCCCCAGGCCCAGCGCTGGGCAGACACCCATGGGTGCGTGCCAGGCCAGAGGGGAGGCACGGCACCAAAGCAGCAGCCCTCCAGCCCTGGTTTCGCCTGGCGCTGATGCATTCGCGCAGTGTGGGCTCTGGTGCCAGGAGAAGCGAAAGCACAGGCACCTCTCTGGTTTTTCCCACCTTGCTAATTAAACCGACCAGAAATAGGTCAGTCTGTTTCCATCTGGAGGCTATAATGAGTGCCGACAGAGCGAGCGTGTTAGCTGTACCGAGCGAAGATTTCTTTTTTCTTTGTCCACGCTAACTCTCCGTGTGCATTTCATCTCCAGCATACTTCACATTCAAATACTGCAGCCCCAAACCCTTGACATCTTGCAGGGAAAAAAAGCTCTCCAGCCTTTGCAGAAGAAACCTATCTAGGACAACCCACTGACCTCCTGCTTATCATTGTGGGTTCTTCCATTTCCTACCCACTTGCCCATTTTAAAATTTATTTATAGGGTGGTGTCATCAACAACGGGCTGCAAAGAAGAAAGCCTTGGTGTAACGGCAACCTGCTCTTGAGCAAGAACCATTGCAAAAGAGGACGCTGTGCCGAATTAATACTCTACTCTAGTTAAAGTCAGGGAGACCCATACGTGACAGATTTTTACCATTCTTGTACAGTAAGTAACTGTCGCGCTCCGGGAACTAGCAGGTAATATCACAATCTGCTTATCTAATGGGCTTGCTGATAAGTCTTGGAAAAAATGCTTTTGTGTGTACTTTATTGCTCTTGTGGTGGTGGAATCCTCATACAGAGGTCAGCACCAATCAACTCTTGTGATATCAGGAGCAACAAATAACACTAGGGAAGTGCCACCTTGATTTATGGTATTAATGAAAAATAAATATGAATAGAAACTAGGGAAGAAATACAAGCAATTGACAGGAGAGAAGAGCAGGAGGGCTCCTTGCAGTTGCCCACGGACAGAATGCAGAAGTATTCAGCGAGACGTGTGTTTGTGGGAAGGGGAAGAGAAGAACGAAATGGTGAAAGAGAGGGAAAGGAAGAAAAGCCCAAGCTGGAACAGACGGGAGGCGGGGAAAGCCAGGGAAGGACAGGAGCACCATCGCTTGGCAAAAGCTGGCTGGAAGGCAAGAAGAGTTGCTGAGGCAGAAGCTGCGTGCCCTCAAGGGCTGCAAAACCGGGGAAGGGTTACGAGCACAGTGCTAGCTCAGGTGCAGAGTACGGCAGCGGTTTCCCAACAGCTTCACGTGTGCTACCAGGCAGAGAAGAGGTTGGTGAAGAACCCAGAAGGGCTTCTCGAAAGCTGGCCATGTACAAGGCACAGAAGCATCCCCACCATGGGCAGGCACTGGGCAGACCCAGGCTGCTGTGCCCGGCTGCTGGGGCTGGCTGGAAGCCCCACGTTTGCTCTGACAAAGCCAGCACAAAGTTGCCTTTCTGGCACCTTCCTCTGGGGAACAGGGAAGGGGACCCACAATCCACCTCAGTTCACCCTATTAAAATAATCCCAAACCTCTATTTATACCAAGAAAACCTTTTCTGCTATACCACCCTCACCATCCCTTCCATACGGGGAAATCTCCCCCCCCCAAACCACCACTGTAATTCCCCTCTGCTTCCCAGCAGTTGCAATGCTTTACTATTATTTCTAACTACTGGTCCCCCAATCCCTTTCTACGAAGCCTGGAGTTATCCTCAGCCTGTGCCACTCAGCACACATGGATCTTCTACTCCGCTTTCAAAAGCTTCTTCAAAAGGGACCTCGCCAAACTCCTTTTCTCCCCTCCAGCCTGATCATCAGGTCCTGAAATACAGGACACTGACAGACGTTCAAGCTAAAATAAAAAGTAGGGCCACTCCTTTCCAAAAGAGGGAGGTGTGGCAAGGCCGTGAGCAGGAACAAGATTACGCTTGGCGTGTTCCAAATCAGCAATGAAAATCTCCTGATTCAAGGGAAAGCCACTGTGACCTATGAATTACAGGAAAAGGCAGAGCTAGCGTGGTTAAAAGGCAGTAAAAAAGAGCAGGGTTGGGGCTGAGGAGCTGTCAGTTGGCTTCTTCCCATAAAGAAAAGAAGTTAGTCATCAGAATTGAAAACTCCATGTGACTTCAGCACACATGGAAACGATGAAGCGGAGCAGCACACTCCCGTGCTGGATCTCTGCTGCCATGCATTCTCAGTTGGCGAGTTCCCACCTCCCTGCACCTCCCAGCCTAATTACGGTCCTGTTGCGGGCAGGGGGGAGCGCTTGGGGAAGGGGCAGGAGAAGGAAGGGGTGCCAGTATTTAACCCAAAGAGGAGGCACACCGGGCATCCGTGCTGCCACACGAGACCCCACCACCGGTTGCAAGGCCGAGAGGTCCAGCTGTAGAGAGGGGGTACACCTGGGAACACTGCGATGCCCACACGGAACCGCCCCAAGCACATCAAAGCGCCTCGCATCATTTCAGTGATTATTCCAAACTCACATTCAAAAGCGTTAGGTGGGCGAGTGCCCCCTTTACTGCTCCTGCCCCCTCCCCTGTTCTTGCACAGAGCAGCTGCTGTTTCCACTATAGGAAAAAAAAAAAGAAAAAAGGCAAATTAAGGGAAAACTTGAAGAGTGCGGCTTAGTTCTTCCAGCTGAATTATAACCCTGCCATTACCTGCCTAGAGTATGTTTTTACTCTGGTTGGCAGAGAAAGGTCATGCTGCATAATCACATTTAAGTGCCTTCCCCCATTAGTACAGCTCTTAGTCTCGATAAATAGTTGACACTGTATATTATGACTACTGTATACTAAAACACGTGGTGTTTTTCTCATGTAACACTGCAGGAACACATTTTTATGCAGCACGTTTTCTATTCTATGTGGGATTGCTTGAGGAAATATTCTGAGGGCTCTCCAAAAATCTGAAGAGGGTGCATGTCATGTGTGCTCCGTCTCCGCACTCCCGTCCCGCTCACTCAAGTGAGATTGGCACCCGGAGCAGCCAGCGAGGGCCCCCTTAACGGGCCCACACAGTTTAGATTCGTAATCAGATTAACAAAACAGTAATCCTAAAATAAATGATGAAAAAGCCAAGTCCTTGAAGCGGCGAGTTGTTTTGTACGTGTACAGAATAGATGTCGTCCTTTTGGAATAAAGCAGCTTAATACCAAAAGAAGAAAGTTTCTTCCACGTAGGAGACTCTACCCGGTAGAGGAAAGAGGGAATATCTTGCGTTATAACCACTTCTTGTTCCCCTCAGGTTTGATCTCCAGTTTTTCCACACAGATGAGCCCGCTCTAATACGTACAGGACGTACCCTCTACATTGTGTATTCCTTACCATATTTTAAAGTAACAGTTAAAGAAGTGAGCTACATCCCAAGTGCTCCAGAAACTTTAATTATGAATGTTCCAGTGCTTAAACTGATACTTTAAAAACTACCCAGGCACTGGAAAATGAGCATACTTCATATATTCAAGGTAACAGACTCACGGTGGAAAAAATCTAGCTGGGCAACCAGCAGCGTTTGTCTCTCTCACAGTATTTCCAGCACCGATACATTTTCCCAAATGATGCAGAAACTCCTTCCCCAGCTCCAGCACCCACTTTTTTTTTCCTCCCCGTCCTCGTTTGGTCTTGCCACTGACCGGTCCCAACCTTTCTTCTCAGCTGAATCACTCAGGAGAAAAAAAAAAAAAAAAAAAAAAAAAAAAAAAAAAGAAATGTCATTGCTTGCTGGAAAGCCAGACCAACATCGCCATCCTACGGCCCGGCCCCGCAGCGCACCGGGGTCACCTCGCCTGTCCCAGCCAGGGAGCCTGACGTTGGGCTTTGGAGGTGCGGGAGGGGACCTCAATTACCCAGCCCTCCTCCTCAGTGAACCTCCTGCTCAGCACCCAGCTCCTCAGTTGCTCAAGCCTCCAGTTCTCATCGGCCGGGTGGTGATCGCAGCGCTGATGCGGTGCTTCGAGGCGTTGAAGCTTCGCATCATGGAAGGGAAAGTGATGTATTTGCAACGTTCTACCACCAGATCGGAGTCAACAAACCGCTGGGAAAAAAATCTAGAACATCAATTTAAAATGCAAGGGTCAAGGTGCAAGATACCCAATAAGCAGAACAGCGAACGAAGCGGCAATTACAGTACCGAAAGAAACGGTAAGCTGAATTTATGGGGGATGTTACCCCCCTGGCATGTGATAAAGTAAAGCTTTGGGACCCAGTTTTGGCCTTTTTTTTTTTTTTTTTGGAAAATGCACCTTGTAGGCCAACCTAACTGTAGCTCCCCATTTTAATGCACACAACAGAGCAGCAGAGCTAGATGGAAAGGCCAGGTATTTCAGTATATCCATTTTCCTTCCCTTCTCTTTAAATAGAATTTTATAAGTTCTTTTCCTTGCCGTTCCCATATTAATGTTACCCACGGTACCAGCTCTGAGGCTGAGCTTGGTAAGCAGCACACAGAAAGAATCTCCATTAGCAAACTACAGCAGACACAGAGGGAGGAATGAAGTTATTAATTCATCAGTAGAGATGTTGCTCCGTGCTGAAAGCGCTTTTTAGCAGATATGCACTTCAAAACACAAACAAGCACAGAAAAAAAACAGACGTCAGAGCAGCGGCTGCATACCTGCCAGCCCCTCACAACAGAGATCTACAACTAAAAACTGTGTATTCACCACCAAAACGGAGCTGAGGAGACCCACTCCATCACAGCCATCGGCTGCTTCACAAAAAACGATGGAAGTTTTTGAAGTCGCTGGCTCTGGAGCTGGGAATATGGGCAGGGTGCGTGTCAGGCTTGGAAGCTCACACAAAACCAACTACAACGGTGCAACGGGGCCAGGACACCACCCAGCCAGCAGCCGTATGCTTTTCCTTTGTGGTTGCAGAGCTGTTCCAAAAGCTAAGCTTTCATTCCAAAAGGGGGGGAAAAAAAAAACAAAACTTTTGAAGTCGCTGGCTCTGGAGCTGGGAATATGGGCAGGGTGCGTGTCAGGCTTGGAAGCTCACACAAAACCAACTACAACGGTGCAACGGGGCCAGGACACCACCCAGCCAGCAGCCGTATGCTTTTCCTTTGTGGTTGCAGAGCTGTTCCAAAAGCTAAGCTTTCATTCCAAAAGGGGGGAAAAAAAAAAACAACACCACCCAACCCAGAAAGTCTTCAGCTCATCCAAGTCTAGACCGGCTTTTTCTGCAGTTGGAAATCAGATAGTTTCAGTGTTCAGCGAGAGCGTGGACAGAGACACGCTGTGCCCCACTCTTGGCCAACCCCATCCCTGAAAAGGTGTCACTTTTTAGCCAGTACAAGGGCAAAAATCTTCCGAAGGGTGGATCTGATCTGATGTAGAGATGTGTGCTGATGTGCAGCCAGGCTTGAAAAAACACAGCCGCCAGAGATGGGAACTGCCTCAACTAAAGGACAGCGTGAGGATGGTTTAAACGCAGCTGTTAACCCTAGCACTGCTGGTAAAACGTCACGCTGGATGCCATCCTCCTTCAGAGAGCTCTCGGAATGCAAATGCTCTCTTTAGTCATCTTCAGGGCGGGGGAAGACAAAAACCCCAAGAAAAACCAACACAATCCAAACACCTGAGCTGCCTATCAGCACAGTCTAAGGATGAAACCAGGCTGGGCATAGAGTGACCGCAGAACAGCCGAATTCCTCGAGTTTTGAGTCAAAATAGTACAGAACTGTATAAAACAGAGTAGATGATACTTGTTAGTTCTAACATTTCACACCTGCATTCAGTCTCTGCTAGGAGAGCCATTCCTTGCAGCTATGGGTGCAGTTACCATTTTTCATTCCCATTCATCTTTGACTTGCACACGGGTAATTCTGCAACACCTGGGAACAGCTCTGCTGACAGACCCCCCCGCCTGCCCTCACTCCCCCAGGTCCATCTTCTGGTGTTCATCATCAAAAGTTTCCGGTATAAGAAACCTTTTTTCTTTTTTTAAACAACTAAGTCTGCAAGGCAGTATCACCCTTAAAAGCTTTCCCTCGTTTCACAACATTTTTGAAAGGCATAAATAAAGCCAAATAAACTTTACAAGTGACAACATGGCTTTTTTGCTCAGTTTTAATTCCAGCGCTCAGTATCTCCTAGAGAATACTTAAAAGAACTATGCCTAGACTAGGCCTCACCTGCAATTTAATGAAAACAAAAAACTTTGTTCCTCCAGCCTACAAATCATCTGAAAGGCAATGAAAAATACTTAGCTGCATTTCTCAAGCAACTAACATTTTCAGGATTTTTTTTGTGCCTCTGAACACTTGCTTGACTTAGGATTTTTTCAATACCCAAATCAGATTACTCTTCAGTGACTAAGTAACGTTACACAGCAGTTTCATAGCATAGTGTGAACCCTAAGTTTGTTAGCTACCTTCTTCCAGATAAAGATATTTCCAGATCGTCTGCATCAGTAGAGTAAGAGGCTTCTTGCATAACTGCTGTAAGTGAGGAGAAAAAAAAAAAATCTCCTGAAGGCTTTTTAATATGATCTTTCATAAATCAAGTTCTTGGGAATTCATACCAAAGTAGGAACAATGGATTCATTAAATAGTTCACTTTCACCTAATGCCTTCTGCATGCTTCCCTCTTACGCTATAAAGCAACAAGCTGCCACCTTCCCATACTTGTCTGTGGTCAGGGGAGAGTTTTCTGTTTGAAGTCAGAGGAAAAACCCTTCCCTCTGCTTGTGCGGGTTGTGAGCCAAAAGAGAAGTTCTACAAACAGAGTCTCTTCCTCCCACCCAATAGCTTAGAAATATCTGATCAAGGGAAACTTAGGGACTTAAGGCTTAGGATAAAAAATGAAGGCAGAGAGAAGGGTGAAGTTTCCAGAAACACGTAAATCACTTCGTTCTCACTGAATGTGTCTTAATAAATCTTAGAATTGGGCAAAAATCCACATCCCCAGTCCCAGCCAGAAGCAAGTCTTGAGACACAGAGAAAGATTAGCATATGCTCAGTTCAGACCTGCTTATTTATTTCTTAAAATGTTTTTACTGAATTAAACCAACCCATCCTTACCATTTTATCAACACAAGGAATTCTGCTGCTTTAAGACAACAACCTCCCCCAGCTGTTTTTCTGAAGACAACACCTCAGTCTGTTGCCTATTTCCCCAACACAAGGGGAAAACGTTCCCCAGAGGCACGAGTAAGATAACAATTTCATCCTCCTTACTGATGAGGAACCTTCAGATCTTGAAAATATCCTTCCCCACCGCTATTTTTTTTTTTTTACCTTATTAAAGATTAAAACCTGAAGTTACACCGGTCTATGTTACAACAATAGAAATTTAAGTTTACACACCAAAAAGCACAAAAGCCAGGAGAGGAAAACTAGTTTCCATAGGAACATCAATAGCCTTCTCCCTTCAGCTTCTACACACACTTGAACACACACTTCAGGGGTCTAAAGCAAAAGGTTCTTCCCCTTTCCATTGCATTAGCTGGCAACTTTAAAACTTACTAGTAACATGCTACTGCTGCATTTATAGTCAAGACAAAAATCACAGATCACCTGACATATAGAACAGTACCTATATAAACAGCGTATTCAAAGTTGGCACTCGTACGCAAGACAAAAATCACAGATCACCTGACATATAGAGCAGTACCTATATACTTATAAACAGCGTATTCAAAGTTGGCACTCGTACATGTTGATGAACACAAACATTCCAAACACAAGTATTTAGAAAGAAGCATTCAGGCAGCCCTAAGCTATGCTAATGAAATGCCAATGTATCTTTTAATGCCTATATACAAGCTCAGTAATAGTAATCGGACACGGGGCGCTTGTCGCACGCCGACAGGAACCGTTTCATTCTTCATTGAGGACAGCCTGGATTTTACTTGCCTTTTGCATTTTGTGCTAGAGAGCATATCAAGGGGATGGGATGTTTAGAAAGCTCATTTACGACGACCAGCTCTACCTTTACTTTCTATCCACAGTGCTGGATATACACCAGAAGGGTGAAGACCACACACGCTTCAGATACTCCTTACAGTCCCTCACTTGCAAGTTTTACACGTCTGCTAGCCAGAGGCTTTTTTTCAGCACCAACCCTCAGCTTTTGTACTGCACAGGCTGGCAGCAGGGTGAGAACACACCTCGGCACCTAGCTGAGCTGTTCGGGACAGCCGTGTGGCCAGGCTATCAGTTCCCACCCTGCTCAGAACAGAGCGCAGATCAAAGCAAGTTCTTAACATCCCCAGGGTGTAACCTTGGTGCTGCACTGCTAAAGCCACGCACAGTCCTGCTGCCCACAACACACAGATCTCAGGGCGGTTCACGGCTCTTTGAGTATCTTGCAGTGTTTGAGCTGACAGTGCCCGTGTATCCCCTCCTCCTCAAACATACTTGTCAACAGTAATTTGGAGAGGAACCCGCTCTGCTCTGTCAGAGCAAAGGCCTTTGTTACACGTTTTCTTGATGTAGGTTCAAATACAGCGCAGTGCTTAACGACCAGTAATGCAGTCTGTCCAATTTCAGAATCACTTACAGGGGAGGGGGAAGGGAAGGGGGAGTTTCACTTTTTAAACTTGGGAAAACTTGATTTGGCCTTAACCTGAAGGTGATTCTTCTAAAGTCATGATTTGGAACACAGAACACCCAAAGAAAACAAAACTGTTAAAAGCCAAAAAGAACATCTGAAAAACCTGTTTATGGTGGTAGTCAAATGAAAACCATTTCATTTGATCTCTCATCTTGCTTTATACACATTCATTGCACTGGAACATATGCCTTCTATATAAAAAGACACTGTAGAAACCCACAAGATTGTAAATACTAGATTTATGATTTGTTTGCAATTGTATTTAATATTAACAGTATTTTGTTTTTACAAAGCAGCTGAAATTAAAAAAAAAAAAAAAAGGAATAGCAAGAACCCCCCCCATCTGCTGCCTAGCATCAGTAATCCTCACTGGTTTGTTTACCATTTATAAGGAAAACATCATTCAAGGTAGCTTGTCACAGAGACTCTTCTGCAGTAAATGCCCTGCGGTGCAAATCCCTGGCATTTGTCAGTTCAGCTGTGAAAGTTCCTCCTCCTGTATATAATTCAGGGTATGTGCCGATGACAATATTCTTCCCCTCTAAAGTACCTTCCAGCCAAACACAGTAAATCTGGTAACACACGCCTGAGGATGGCAAATATCCTCATTTTACAGAGGAAAACTGAGCGCAGATAATTAAATTTGCCTGAGGCCAGCCTTTCGAATAGCCAGCCACAGAACCCAAATCTCACAGTCCCAGCTGATTCACCTTGGCTGGAGACTACACTTCCTCTCTACGGAAGAGAGAAAATTAACTGATTGCGCTCAAATTGTTTCTTTCTTCATCCTCTCTAAGAGGATCAGGTCTTTTTCTTGTGTAGGATCAGCTTTTGCATTACTGTTTGGAAATGGCGTAGATCTGTTTTCAAGTTAACACCTGCACTAAACCCCATCCCGAAGGAGTCAGTGTGACATGCGATCTGTAGGCAGTTAGACAGTGGGTAAGATCAAGCCTGCTAGTGACGTGGGACACTAGGGAGGTTAGCCTCATCCACCTGCTGAGGGGCCTCTCCGGCCTGGTCTCCAGGAACAAGTTCCACCTCCTTCTCCAGACAGGGGGTTATAGCCTAGAAGTGCAGAGGAGAAATCCACCGTATTAATATTCACCCTCAGCAGGCCTTCACCAACACACAAGGAACACAAAAAAATAAATCTCACAATTATTTGCACCTTGTTTATATTTACTACACAGGCAGCATTTTAAGGAAAATGAAAGCAGAGAAAACATCCAGACTTGAGATGGTTTATTTTTGTAGTGCTATGCTAACAGTAAAAGCCATTGCAAAACACTTGTGTTTTGATTTTATCAATCTGGATTAAATGAAATTGAAATTAGTTACCACTTAATTTCTCTAAGTCTGCACTAAAGCTTTAATGCTCCTCTGCAGCATAAACAGAGCAGCAGCAGTAACTCTTACAGTAAACTCTGTAAGACTGTACCTGTTCTCCAAGAGCCCTGATAGCTAGGGACTTAAAATAATCTTTTATTCCAGTCCTGTAAGGGATACAGGTCTGGAGGTCCTGAGGTCTGAAGGTCAAGAGGCAGATCCACTCAATACTACTGTAAGATTTTTTAAAACGAATTTAAAAAGGCAAGTATATGCAGTTAAGGCAAACAGATAGTTCAGTTGAACCGCCTAATGCCGTAACTATAGGCAACTTCATCTTACAAGTATGTGCTTGGAAAGACAGAACTTGGCAAATGTCCTCAATCTGTTCTGTACAATGCAAAAAAAAAAAAAATGCTAATCAAGCAGGTTTCAAAGCAACCTGTTCCAGTGAAACTTCAAGCATCACCTCCACGTTTGAAGTTTGTTTTTCTCATATTAGCCAAGTTCTGCTTTCTAGCTTAATTCAGCAGCTGAACAGTGCAGATGGTTCTTTCGCTTCATGTTGATCTACCTCACGAGAAGATCAGAGACCTCTAATTTCATCATCTGTTAGTTAAGCAAAGATTTTGCTTAGGATGAAACCAGGACAGGTAGCAGCTGGAAGGGTGCCTCAGCCCAGCTGCCCTGCTCCCAGTTCTCAGCACAGCTATTACCCATGCATTTCTCATCCCCCATAGTGGCGAATATTCTGTGCAAGAGCTATAAAAGATATTTGACAGTATCAGACATTGGACTGCACTCGTTAAACAACATAAGATTAATCAATGCGTCAGTTCCTTCAGATGTTGTCAAAAGCTGTTAGTAAACATATTCAAAGCAGAACTTCCAGCACTGAACTATATTGAGGTTTAATATGTTTAATCAAGAATCTTCAGGCTTCTTACATTTAATCAAGTGACTTAGTGCTGCACCCTAAGCAGGTTTCCCTTTTAGGGTAATGCAATCGAGGCTGTCTACATGGTCCCCTCTGCTATGGAAAACTGTAATTAAAATATTATACCCAAATTAGTGCTTGCAGGTACAGCATGGGCTGTTTGGCCAAGGGAGTGAAAGGAGACACGCTGCATGGCTGATATACGGCAGTGATCCTAATGTGGGCTATGCAAGGCCATAGAAAAGCCCATCCATCAAGATATTTCAGCGGTTGACAGTGATTTTAACAGTAAGACCATCTTGCGCCTTGCAAGAGTTGATAAAGAGTTTATACGTCTGCAGGATTTATATATTCAATAGACCATCATTATGGCATCTGATAAATAAAGTCACATTTTGCTTAATGACGTCTTTAATCTTCCTGAATCTACATAATACAAAGTAAAATATCCCCTTCCTACATTTAGTTAGTACTACAGGTGATTGAAAGACAGACCAGATATTAAAATACTGGACTTTTACAATAAGAGTGGAGGTATCCCAGAAATATTATAAGAATCTAAGTCATTTTGAGTAACAAAAATCTTGGTAAATTATGGCAAAAGCATTTACAAGACAACTGAACCACCACAGAAATGTCCTGCTAGGTTTTGCACAAAGTGTGGTCTGCACCACACTAATTAGAGATGAAGAGCTCATTTGTGAGGCACATTTTGTTTCCTTCTTGAAGAAGAGGGAAAATATCTACAATGACTATGTAAGCAGCTGGATGAATGCTCTGTTTCAAGCTCAGAATATCTTAAGGATTTCCTACTTACCACCTCCTCGCAAGGGCTTTTTATTTGGCTTCGATTTCGGGACTGCTGATGAGGTGGAGGCACCGGATTCTACTTCTTGCTGTTCACAAAAGCAAAAGTTACTCAGAATTTAATCCACATGAATTTCAGCTAATCTAACCACATAAACATAATTGTAACCTGATTAACAACACAGTTGTTACCTGATTCAGTTTCAGGTTTCCTTTATAGCTTTTTCCTTCTTGCATACTTTCCCACATTGCTATCTTCTGCCTTCGCTTCTCTTCTTCAAGCTACAGAACAAATGCAGGATATGGAACACTAAGATTTCAGAACTAATAGAACTGCCAGCGCTACAGAAACAGCTACAACAGACTCATCAAAACCCAAGGGAACTATCTTTACCCGATGCAGTACCCCCAACGTTAGGGAAGCATTTACTTTTTTAAACACCCACATCTTCCCAACCACAGAACAACCACCCCTCCTCAATATATACAGACTGTGCCTGCAGCTTCTTTTGACCACTTGATGCTTGAAAATATTTTGAAAGTAAAACAGAACCAAGTGGCAAGCTTAAATCCTGAGTTTATAAAAAGTACTGAGTAAAGAAAATTGCATATGATAGTAATTTAAGGGACAAGGTAGGGTTCTGCAGAAAAAAGTGTGGTTTTCAAATGAACAACAGCCAGCTACATATTTACAGCCCAGCATACATTATCAACTGTTCTCCCAGCTCTCTTCTAAAGCAATTTATCCACAAAACCAAACATAAATTAATGGTTAAGACAGGCTGCCTTCTTCTCAACAAACAGAAAGGAAACAAGGTAGCTACTCCAGCCAGTCAAAGAAAGCAAAGCTCCCTGAGCTCACACCAGACCTAGATTTTCTATATTGTGGCCATTTTCTTCCATGATGTGACTTTTCATTCATTTTTAACTGCTGGTATTTCTTGAAGCATCAGCTATAAACTGAGGCCTGAATGTAGCTGACTGCAAAAGTAAAAACAGAAGAAGAGCTAGGACTAATGAGCAATATCATTGCTATGCTGATCACATCCACTTTTCTATGCTGCCCCACATAGCAATATGCTGTTCCTCATTATCTCAAGCTGTAGTTCAAACCATTAAATTACAGCAATGCTAAGCTGCATTTCTAAGAGCTTGCATTTGCCATTAAGAACCGAAAATACACGTGTGCAGTAGTACAGTTAGTCTAAATGCCAGTAAATCCCCCCCAGCCCTTCACTGCACACGTAGCCAAATTTCTGTAGGTACAGATTTACCACAGTGTCCCACACACACCGTTACTTGTGGAGAAGCAAGGGCCACAGAGAGTAATTGCTTCAGAATACTATACGTATCAATCATTCTAATCAACACAGAGCATCAAGACATGAGGTCAGCACAACACGTAAGTATGTGCTTGCATCACTGGAGGTCCATCCTGATACCTACTGCCCGTTACTGCTCCATGGATCAAACCGTATCAGAAGTGGTCCGGGTATAGGAGGTGGAAAAAGCCACCCCCTGCATTCCAGCAGGGAAAGCAAGTCTCCTGTTCTGGTATCTAGCATGGAATAAACCTTTCTGTAACAGCAGCAAAGTACTCAACAACAAATTCATCAGTTAGAGTTACCTGTCTTTGTTTTTCCTTGTATCTTTCTGCTTGTGCATTCAACTCCTCTTGCATCCTGAGGCGAGCTGCTGCCAAAGCTTCCTGCCTTCTTACCACCACATCAGGTTCTAGGAAATTGGGAGAGTTTGCAAAGCTATTCAAAATAAATTCTAAATGGCTTCCTCAAAGAACTGTAGTAAGAAAAAGCTCACACCTCTCCCTACAGCTGTTTTGCAGAAAATCATAGCTCAAGTTCAGTTCCCAGGTAATATTTTACAGTAACTTATATGCTGATTTAAATCTTCTAACATTTTAATATTTTTAGAGTGATTATTTTAATGGGATTTTAATGAATAAGGACACCGATGTAACAAACCCGTAAAAAATTAAAATTCATACTTATAGGATACTTGCTTCTCTTCCCAAAGGATTTGTTTGATACAAATTCAGAAATATCACCCATGCTTCGCAGGGATTCCATTTTTACCCAGAGAACTTCTTTTACGCAGAAGCATGAGGCAACCAGCCCACATTCACTCCCACTCCTTCTGGCAATTGGTCCTGCTGTTTCATTATGGCAGTGAAGCAGTGACAGATTTAATGCTCTCCATCAGCAGAGAAGTTACAAATATCACGCATATCTCAGGAGAAAACTGGCAGTCTCAGAAAATCTACCCTGTGTAACTACCTCTCTTCATGGCTGGCCTTCAGGAGAAGTCAAAATAAAAATGATATCCAAACAAAGGCAAATATTGCTCTCTTTTCTCCCAGTAGCTGAAGCATCTCTACATTTGCTTGTCTCTTTATACGTTTGCTACCATCCAATGATGAATATTTTAAAGACATTTCAGTAATTTCATTTTGTAGGCAGTTTTGGCAATTAAATAAAGATTTAATTAGCATTAAAAAAGAACACTAGTAGGATAAGGGCACACAAGTAATATTTTCTGGGGCCCGACGTAGCGCTATGCCAACAGGCCCAAGGAATCAGTGCCAAGCAGTTATTGTTTTGGCTGATACATAAGCACAGCCTGTGCTGTACAGCAGCAAGCCTGCAAATGAGGCAGGATCAAGACTGTAAGATGTACAACCCACGCCACACTGTAGAAGATAACACACAGGAGAGGCAGTTACACCCCAAATGTATACAATCCTGCCAGAGTAGGAAGTGAGAAGGAGTAATTGAAAGGAGATCACGGATACTAATAAAAAATTAATATTAAACAAAATGGGTTTTTCCCCCAGTATTTAGAGTTGGATGTTTTGTTTTTCTTTGATAAGCCTGGCAGTTCTTTGATAACTGCCCACAACTCATTTGAACCAGTTGGTTCTCTCAGCTTCTGCGCTATCAAACACCACTCATTCCCTTGTTCCCTAATGCCCCGCTCCTTCTCTCCCAACCACACTACTCTGGGATACAAACCTTCCATGATACAACCTTTTAAATTAAAATACTTCTCTTGGTCCAGCCTTTCCTCAGCCCTCTCTTCAGCAACACAACCTGTACGCTTTCATGGGCCTGAGCGGTTATCCCGAGCATGGTTCACCGTTCAAATCACAGAATGTTTTGGGTTGGAAGGGACCCCTAGAGGTCACCCAGTCCAACCCCCCTGCAGGGAGCAGGGACACCTTGAACCAGATCAGGTTGCTCAGAGCCCCGTCCAACCTGGCCTTGAATGTTTCCAGGGATGGGGCCTCCACTACCTCTCTGGGCAACCTGTTCCAGTGTTTCACCACCCTCAGTGTAATCCCCCAGAACCGAATCTCTTTTTGGCCGTTATTAACTAAAAACTGGGCGTGTGGACCCCAGCAGCTGTCAGAAACCCCATCGTGACCGCGGAGGCCTAGCAGGGACCTAAGACAGACGCAAGCATCGGCCTACACAGCTCCAAAGAGCAAGCAAAGACTTACTCACCCACAGCTGCGTCAGCCACTCCCGGCGGGCTGCTCGGCCTGGCCGCCAGGCTCTGGGAGATCTTCTGGACGAGGAGATAGATGGCGACCGCGGCCAAGAGGATGTACCAGCCATAGCTGGACAGCACGGAGCCCACTGGGACGGGAACAAGCCGTAGGTGAGATCAGGCAGCGGGGG